>NC_048231.1:42104686-42180055 GCF_002007445.2 Ailuropoda melanoleuca
TGGACACTCAGGTGTGCAGAGATGAGGGAGCAGCAGCAGATACCCTATGGGCAGGACTTTCGATCTAGTCAGACTAGGTGACTTGGGGTCCAGCCCGCTCAGAGCACCTGAGCAGTGAGCCTCCTGCTGCCTGCACGTGTGGAGGAGCGTCTCAGGCTGCCTTTCTACACCCTTCCCTCCTGTCGCTCAGGGTCCAGGGCCTCAGAGCATGTCACCGTGACCTGACCCTGCCACCACTTGCCCATTTTCTTCCTTTTCACAGGGACACATGGCTCCAAGCTGGATAATTGGTATTCTGGAAAAAAAAAAATACTGAAATACCATCTTTTCTATTTTTTTTTTCTTTTTGAACAAGGAAAAGATAGCCTCAGGATTATACCAGTGCACACCCCGCCCCTCCGCCCCATGTATTTAGAGCCAGTCTTGCCTGCTGCAGAGGCACATGTTGGCCCAGGCTCCAAAACTTGGCAGAGTAGAGTCTCTGCTGGCCTCTTTGGTAAGAGGGTTGTCACATGGTGCCAGGGCCGGTCAACCTAACTTTCCTTTGAACCTTCCGGGCCAGGGGAAGAAGGCTAATGGTTGTGGCTTGATCACTGTAGCTGTGAGGCAGAGAAAAGAGCCCAAGAACAGGGTCTCTCCTGCCTCCCCTGCCAGGGCTCTAGCCCCCTTTCAGTCCCCTATAGCTGAAGGAGTATGTTCCCTGCATCTCACCTTGCTAAGCCAAACAGTGGAGGAACATCTGGGTGGGCTCAGCCCCCACCTTTGCTCACTTAGCGCAGGCTCCTGCTCATGCCCACAGGGTCCACAAGCCCAGGGATGACTAGCTTTGCTGGGGGAGCTGACCTGCGCTTGGCTGCCTACCTGTCTTCTGGGCATCCTCCTCATGCCTCTGTGTGGTCCCATACACTGCAGCCAGCCACCCTGCCGGTTCATGACGCATGCAGCATTCTGCCCAGGCATGCTGCGTGTGCCATCTCCCCCAGCAGACTGGGCTCCTCTCCTCTTCCACCGTTGTTCACTCCATCACATGCCCTGTACTTCATCCAGATGGATAAGGGCAGCCAAGGCAGGCAGCCCCTCCAACCTGCCCTTCTCTCTTCAGTCCTTCTACAGGAAGCACTTTGACACAGAAGAGACCCGGGTGAACCAGCTGTTTGCACAAGCCAAGGCCTGCAAGGTGCTTGTGGAAAAATGGTGAGCCTCCCCTCATTCTTCCTTGTGTGCCTGNGAATTCCAGGCAAGATAGTATTCAACCAAAGGGTTCTATGTCTGAAACTTAGAAGACCACTGATGTCCAAGCATCTCATCCTAGAGATGAGGCTAGTGAGGCCAGAGAGGTTGGCAACTTGCCCGAAGTTGCACAACCTTCAGGAGATTCAAGAAGCAGAATCCTTGACTCTGGGGCCAACGTGGTAGCCCAGGAAGCCTCAGGTTGTGCCCAAGAAGTAGGCAAGATACAGGATTTCATGACAAAGGATGGAAACTTTCGGGGAGTGGGAGCTCGGTTAGTGGCTGGTGGGCCCCTGGGAGGAGGGTGACCCCGGCCAGCTTCCCCGCGTAAGCAAGCCAACCTCAGCAGCCCATCTGCCCACAGGTACCTGGGCCACCTGGACGACAGTGAGTTCGAGAGTGCCCTGCAGGAGCTGCGGCTGACCAGGAGCATCTGGACCATCGACCTGGCCTACCTGATGCGCCACTTCGGCGTGAGGCACCGCTTCTGCACTCAGACCCTGGGCGTCGACAAGGGCTACAAGAACCAGGTGCACGCAGCCACCAGGCCTTCCCCCAGGTCCAGTAGTTGAAAGGGGGCATGGTCAAGGCCTGGACACCCGAGTGGACACTCAGGTGTGCAGAGATGAGGGAGCAGCAGCAGATACCCTATGGGCAGGACTTTCGATCTAGTCAGACTAGGTGACTTGGGGTCCAGCCCGCTCAGAGCACCTGAGCAGTGAGCCTCCTGCTGCCTGCACGTGCGGAGGAGCGTCTCAGGCTGCCTTTCTACACCCTTCCCTCCTGTCGCTCAGGGTCCAGGGCCTCAGAGCATGTCACCGTGACCTGACCCTGCCACCACTTGCCCATTTTCTTCCTTTTCACAGGGACACATGGCTCCAAGCTGGATAATTGGTATTCTGGAAAAAAAAAAATACTGAAATACCATCTTTTCTATTTTTTTTTTCTTTTTGAACAAGGAAAAGATAGCCTCAGGATTATACCAGTGCACACCCCGCCCCTCCGCCCCATGTATTTAGAGCCAGTCTTGCCTGCTGCAGAGGCACATGTTGGCCCAGGCTCCAAAACTTGGCAGAGTAGAGTCTCTGCTGGCCTCTTTGGTAAGAGGGTTGTCACATGGTGCCAGGGCCGGTCAACCTAACTTTCCTTTGAACCTTCCGGGCCAGGGGAAGAAGGCTAATGGTTGTGGCTTGATCACTGTAGCTGTGAGGCAGAGAAAAGAGCCCAAGAACAGGGTCTCTCCTGCCTCCCCTGCCAGGGCTCTAGCCCCCTTTCAGTCCCCTATAGCTGAAGGAGTATGTTCCCTGCATCTCACCTTGCTAAGCCAAACAGTGGAGGAACATCTGGGTGGGCTCAGCCCCCACCTTTGCTCACTTAGCGCAGGCTCCTGCTCATGCCCACAGGGTCCACAAGCCCAGGGATGACTAGCTTTGCTGGGGGAGCTGACCTGCGCTTGGCTGCCTACCTGTCTTCTGGGCATCCTCCTCATGCCTCTGTGTGGTCCCATACACTGCAGCCAGCCACCCTGCCGGTTCATGACGCATGCAGCATTCTGCCCAGGCATGCTGCGTGTGCCATCTCCCCCAGCAGACTGGGCTCCTCTCCTCTTCCACCGTTGTTCACTCCATCACATGCCCTGTACTTCATCCAGATGGATAAGGGCAGCCAAGGCAGGCAGCCCCTCCAACCTGCCCTTCTCTCTTCAGTCCTTCTACAGGAAGCACTTTGACACAGAAGAGACCCGGGTGAACCAGCTGTTTGCACAAGCCAAGGCCTGCAAGGTGCTTGTGGAAAAATGGTGAGCCTCCCCTCATTCTTCCTTGTGTGCCTGCTCACCCACATATTTGCTGTTGGGGAGGCCTCAGGACGACGTACAGGAAAGGCTAGGAACTTCGGCAGTCAGGAACTGGGGTGTCCTACCCAGGTGGCCTAGGGCATGGACTTGCCCTCCTGAGCCTTACTGTTTCCATCCATAAAATGGGGACAGGTGGGACTCTATGACCTACTGTACGCAAAACTGTGGCCTAGGATGGACCGCAAGCAGGGCCTGGAGGGACAGGTGAGCAAGACAGACTCCAGCCGGCCCTCAGGCTGCTCACAGAATGGTAGCTTGAGACAGAACACAGGAACCCTTAATGAAGGGATGACAGCCTAAGGAACATGCTGGCAAAGTGATGGAGGGTGACAGAGGACAGCCCTGGGTGTAGGCTCTCCAGGGAGGCCTGGCCCTCAGATCTCCCCACAGGCTACTGTGACCTTATGGGGGTCTCCCCCTTCTCATCTATGTATGAGGGCAGGATTCAGGCAGATCCCGGAAGTAACTTGCCCAGATGCTAAGGACTTCATCTCCAGGCTCAGGCACATTAGCTTAGATCCCCACCAGGCTGCCCTACACCACTCTTCTCGGGTCTCCCTGTTCTTGAATCACTTTTGTTTTCATTGTTAACATCATGTTACCACACGGTAGATAGTTTCGAAGACGGGGAAAGTCTCCGTGCGTCCGTCCACCACACAAGCACATGTTAGGAGGAAAGGCACCAGATGTTCATTTAGTGGCACGTGCCACATGCTGTCTTGTTGAGTGGGAAGCTGGGGCTGTCCCCGTTCCTCAGGTGAAGAAACTGAGGCTGGGAAAAAATAGCGTGAGCTGCCCACGGTCACCGCCGGCAGCTTGGCTGTGCTGTGGTCCGTACCCAGTTACTCCATGGAGCACGGTGCTTTTCCTTCCGGCCCAGCCCCCACTTTTTCCCTGTAGTTGAAATCCCGCGCTGGTACATACCATTGGGAACTTGGCCAGCTATTACATTTCAAAGACCAAATGGAAAAATGGCATGTTTCCCTGGGCTGGGGCAACCAAACCAAACTGGCACGTGACTTGGCCACGGGCTGGAGTTGGGCCAGGCCACGTAGTGTTAATGCCGCCACTCCTGAGGAGACTGTGAAGGAAGGAGGCCCCTAGCTTAGGGGACCACTACCCCACAGCCCCTGGCCCATTCTTGATTCGTAGTTTGAAGAGTTCTTAGTTTGCTGCCTTCTGTGGGACATTGAATGGGGCAGTGCCTAAGAGTCGGCCTCAGGGAGCAGCTAGCTCTGCTGAACTAGGGATCCCCTGGAAGCACTGCTGACCCACCCCTTCCCGGATGACCCCTTCTGCCTTAGCAGTCTTCAAGGAAAAAAAGAAAAAGAAAAAGAGAAAGAAAGAAAGGAAGAAAAAAACTAGTCTTCTCAGAGAAGCATGTGGTTTTGAAACTGACAAAGCCATGCTTGGCTCCGATTTGGGGGATTAAATTGGACCGACAGCTTCCAGTGTAAATCACACACGATTTAGGGTAAATGACCAAGNAAAAAAAAAAAAAAAAAAAAAAAAAAAAAAAAATTCACCAGCCAGGCTGGGAGGTGGGCTTGCATGTGCTGCTTCAGTGGCCCCTGACAGGGGCCCCTCTGGAGCTGACTTCCTGCCATCTCTGAGAGGACCTGACAGGGCCAACTTGTCCTTGGACACACTCAGAACCCTCCTACCTGCCGGCATTGGTCCCATGCTTAATCCTGGGCTGAGCCCAGGCCACAGTGACAAAGCCGGATGTTCCCACCTGCAAGGAGCTCAGAAGGGAGGGAAGATGAGCCATGTCCCCAAGGTTTGTGATCCAAGCAGGGGTCCACTGGAGAGATGGGGAATGGGGCCCACTGACACCAGCTGACCGTCTTCCTGCCCACAGCACAGTGAGCGTGCAGGACATCCAGGAGCACCTGGCACAGGGCCACGTGGCCATTGTGCTGGTGAACTCTGGGGTACTGCACTGCGACCTCTGCTCCAGTCCTGTCAAGTACTGCTGCTTCGCCCCCAGCGGCCACCGCTGCTTCTGCCGTACCCCTGACTACCAGGGCCACTTCATCGTGCTGCGTGGCTACAACCGGGCCGCTGGCTGCATCTTCTACAATAACCCAGCCTACGCTGACCGTGAGTGCCCGGCGGGCTGGGGACAGTGGGTGGGGCAGGTTGCATTCACCGTTCCGTCCCCGTGATTTCCTTCTCGTTTGACCTGGTGACCAAAAGTTCCCTCACTGCCTTCTCCCCAAAGCCTCTGCTCCTCCTGGGCTCCTGTCATCTGTGCGGCTCCTCTGGCCATGCACAGACCAACCACAAACCCGAGGCCATGCCTGCCTCCACACTCCAGCCATTGCCACACCAGGTCAGGCCATCTGTCTCTCTCACACCGCCAGCGCCCCACCTCACTCTTATTCTGTGGTTTCCTCCCCTTATCTCCCTCAGTCCAGCCCTCCCAGGACAGCTAGCAAGCATACTCATCAGAAAGGAAAGTCTGCCCAGTCCCAGCTCCTGCTCCAGATGCAGCAAGGGCTCCCCACGGCCCTGGGGACTGGGAAGGACTGCCCTGACTCTAGCAGACTTACCCCATGTGTCCTCAAGCATGTTTCTTCCCCCTGGGCCTCAGCTTCTCCATCTGCTAAACTGGGGAAGGGTCAGAGAATGAGTTCATGAGGCTAAAATAGGCAAGGAAGGCTTCCTGTGGGTGGAAGATGAGTGGCAAAGGGTGGCCAGGCAGGTGAGACATGGTCAGACCTCCCCCAGCTTCCCTGGGTGCCAGCGAGGCAGGTATACTCCCCCCACAGTCTGACCCCACCTGGCCCTTCCTGCCCCCAGCAGGCATGTGCAGCACCAGCGTCAGTAACTTCGAGGAAGCCAGAACCAGTTACGGCACAGATGAGGACATCCTCTTTGTCTACTTGGACAGCTGACAGCGGGAGCCTGGTGTGCCCAGGCCCTTACACCCTGCCCCACCCTAGCTGGGCCAACTCAGGAGGCCTTGGCCCAGGCCCCAAGCTGCTGGGGCTTGGATGTGGAACTGCAGCCTTGGCCCATGTGACAAAGCCCCAGGGAATTCTTGGAGCCTGAGGCGTGTGTGCTCTGTCTGCCAGCGTTGCACGTGTCGTCATGTCACTTATCTTATGCACCTGCTGGTTGGTGGAGGCGTCCCCAGAGCATCTGAGTAGAGCCTCCCCTAGGACCCCAGGCCTGACTTGAACCGTGCCCAGCGGACTTCCAGCCCTGTGGGTGCCCTTGTTGCCTGCGAACCAGACCCAGGACAGGGGAGAAGCCTGAGCTCGTCTCCCCACAGACTTGGGGGGCTGAGCCCTAGGGATGCCACTTGTCAGGATGGTGTCCGTGTGTTTGGAGACCATGTAGCTAAGCCGGGCCCCCAGGGCTGTGGACTGCTCCAGGCCTTGCCGGGAGCTGCCCTCCCCCTTCTCCCCCAGAAGTGCTACAGACCTCCCTGTGCCCTTTGGTGGATGCCGCTACTCCTTCCCGCCTCCCAATGGACCCAAGTTCCTGTGGCTGATTGCGAGGCCTCCAGGCCCTGGGGAGGGCTGGGCCTCAGGCCGAAAGGACCCTGAGCCACCCCCCTCAGCCTCCAGGTACTATAGTGCTGTAGATTGGAGGGCCCTCAGGGGAGTAGACAGGGCCCTGGCTCTTGCTGGCTGGCAGTGCTGAGTGTACCCCAAGAATGCCTGACCCAGAGGGCCAGGTGCATCCGCCTGGGTCCCAAAGGTCCCCCCATCCCATGACGGCTTGTGACACTAGTGTGAGCCCCGATAGTGGGGCCCATTCTCTTTGTGTGGGGAGCCCCAAGCCTCACAGACCTGGGTGCTGGGGTGCTGGGGCCTCCATTCCAGAGGCGATGGTGGGGCCTATGGCCTCCCACCCACCCTAATATTCATGCCAGTACCTTCTGCACAGAATGTGGGTCTCTTCTCTCCTGACAGAGAAGGATGGTACCTGCCCAGGGCCGCACAGCACTGCACGGAGCATGGACTAGAGCTATTTCCTTTTTTTTTTTCTTTCTTGGGGTGGGGTAGGGAGTTGTTTGGTTTTTTGAGATTTCAGTTTTTCACTTGTGGGGAGTGAGAGTCACGCTGAAGTAAGACAATAATAGTGAGATTGCAGGTACTTTGGAACCACTGACCCCTCTCTCCACAGAACAGATAAGCCAGCCCAAGTTCTCTTCCACAGAGAAAGGGACTCACGGCTGGTGGGCTGAGTGCCGGGGCCCCTCACCTTACAGACAAAATGTGGCCATCAGTCTGGGGCGAGTTTGTACAGGACATGGTGGGGTTGGGTCTTGAATCCAGGTCTGCACCTAAAAACTAAGGGAACTGGATCATTCCCAAAGGGGCCAAGGACACCCACCCCTCATGAGCTGTCTCTGGCAAAGAAGCAGGGCTGCCCCAGCAGCCACGCTGCCCCTGTACCCCTGTGCTTGGTCTTCTGTTGCCCAGGGCATGATGTGGTGGCAGCTGCTACCCCTCGGGACTGCAAACCGTGCTCAGCATCTTCCCACCAGCCGACTGACACCTCCCCACCGTGGCTGCTCTGAGGGGCAGAGGTGGGCTCTGCTTATGAGGGCTGCCAGACCACCCAGCCGTATTGCTCCTCAACACCAGATGCAGCCTTTGGCCCGGGGGGAGGCACCGTCAGCTGGTTGGCCAACAGGTTAGCCACCCTGGTTTCAGAGACTGGCGGTGTCTTCAGACTGGTCTTCTCTCTTTTGCCTTAATGTTGGGTGGCGCAAGATCCCAGCGAGCTCCGGTTTCAAGCCCAGGAATACCACGTGTGCCAGCTGTGGGGTTTGGGCATCCTCAGGACGGATCTGGCTAAAATTGTGTGAGACGCATCAAGGAAAGCAATGAGGAAGTGAAGCTTTGGATGACAGGTGGGCTGTCACAGAAAGCAGCCTCCACGGAGAGTGGTCACGGCACCTCAGTCCATCACACGGCATGTAACAGTCCCTGGGCAAGCCACAAATTAGAGGTCACCCGCCTGGAAGACGAACAAGAAAGCTACCTGTGCCTGAGATGGTGCCATCTGCCTGGGAGGGTCATGAGGGTGGACGCAAACATAAAGGCGTTCTTGGACACGTCATGAAAACAAGGCTGGAGAAAGCCCAGACTTCAGGACCTTCTGCCCATAGCACGTGGCACCCGTGACCCCTGTCCACATGCTGGGGGCCCAGCAAAGCCACGCCGGACAAGTTGGTTTGGTTCACTCCAGCCACACGGGGACAAAAGGGATCTTTTGCATTGCAGAGATTTTCTACATATATATATATATATATATATATATTTTGTTTGTAATGAGCCATTCTCAATAAACATTATTCTCACTGCAAAATCATGGCAGCCCCTGGCCCACCTTTGTGAACTCTTGTTCCCTCCCAAATTCGCAGCTTGAGCACATGCAAACCCAGGTCCTTGACCTGCTATACGAGGTTTTAGCTGGGACTAGAATCCTGTTTACTGCTTTTCAGTTCTTCCTCCCTCCTGATGCTTATGTAGAGCTTAGGTAGGCGGTGCTGGAGATGGGAGGGCCTCAGAGCTGAGCTTGATGGCGGTTCTTGAAGAGGGCATGGAAGGCACACAGCCTTGGGCAGGAGGAGGGTCTGGGAGGAGGTGGAATCGAATGAGGGGGACAGTGGGGCCCACAGGAGGCACTTTCCACCCCCAACGAGCAGCTCCCCTTATTTGCTAGCTATTGGGCTCTTCTAATGTTACATTCGATAAGAATTCTATTTCTGAAAAAGGAAGTGTTTGGAAATCCTGCCTTATCTGGCAGCGTCAGACCTGCCCCAGGACCCACAGGGAGCTGACAGCGCTGGAGCTGGCTTCTTGGGTAAGGTCCTGGACTCTGGCCTCTGCTCTCGTCCTGACTGACTGCTGCTCTGCCGCCCCCCAAGCCCCACGTTGTGGGGATATATTAGGAATTGTGACAGATCTTGGACCCTTCTCCGAACTGGTGAGCAGCCCTACAGACGTACCTTCAGTCAGGGCGTCGGCCAGCTGAGCCTGGGGGTCCCTGCTACAGTGTGCTAGGCAACATAGCAGGGCTTCTAGTTACACACGTAACCAGTGACACTTGGCCCTCTCTGCACTTCAGCGGGGGTCTTCTGCCCCTCCTAGGGGAAGGGGCCCCCATTCTGGACGGGCATATCATGGTTGGGACAGGCATGGGAAAGATTGGTTTGGGGCCTCTGAGTGGCCGTTGAATACAATCACAGGAGAAAAATGATGATGAGGGAGGTGTTGACATAGGAGGGCCCAAAGTGGGTGAGGTAGCAAGTACTGGGTAGAGTTGGCTTCCCAGAGCATGCAGGGTGAGGACAGTAGGGGACAGGCTGAGGATTCCTGGGAGGGGCACCACTGGGAGACAAGCGGCCAGGCCAGAATGGGGAGCTGGGTGTAGCCGAACTGGTGCCTTTGGCCTGGGGTCTCTCAAGCTTTGGCCAGGGCTGTAGTCACTTGAGGTTTGACATACTGGATCTCCTGCTTCTGAGCCCACTGATAGGGCTGCTGGCCAGAGGCTGCCTGGGTGTCCTCATGATAGCCCAGGTGGTGATGACATAAAGGAAGGGAGAAAGAAGGAGGGAGGACGGGAGGGAGTTTGAGAGAGAGAGAACAAGCACCCAGTATGGAAGCCACAGCCTTTTAATAAGCTCATCTCAGAAGCGACATCCTAGCATTTCTGCAACACTCTATCCAGTTAGAAGTACATCAGTAAGTCCAGGGTACACTGGGGATTACACAGGGCAAGGATACACCATGGGGCAAGGAACACTGGACATCTGGTGGTTACGGTTTTTAAATCTCAAGAGTTCTTTATTTTTTTTTTTTCTTTTTTTTAAAGATTTTTTAATTTCTTTATTCAACAGAGATAGAGACAGCCAGAGAGAAAAGGAACACAAGCAGGAGGAGTGGGAGAGGAAGAAGCAGGCTCATAGAGGAAGAGCCTGATGTGGGGCTCGATCCCATAACACTGGGATCACGCCCTGAGCTGAAGGCAGACGCTTAACCGCTGTGCCACTCAGGCGCCCCTCANAAATCTCAGAGTTCTTTAAATCTCAGAACAGAGCTAGGAACACCGCTAGAGACATCTAGCACATCCTGAGGTGTGCCCTTCAGAATACCAGTGGTGAAAATTTCTGTATAATGGGGTTCCCTGGTCAGGTCAGCTTGGCAAACACGGCATGCTACAGTCCCCTCCGGTGGATTGAGGAGGTGCAGACAGGGCTCCTGCGGCAAGGGGACTCCCTTCATTTAGGGTTTCCCCAAATTCCTTAGCCACAGCTGTTCTTACATAACAGTGTTACTCGTGAAATATGCTGACACTTGGGTAACCACTGGTATAGTCCAAGGTGAAGCGTGCAGCCCAGAGAGGGGAGCAACTGGCCCAAGGTCATCACTCAATGAGCTATAGACCCCAACCCACCATTGCTGCTTTCCCAACCCTCAGCCCAGACTATAGTCAGAGTAACCCTAATGACCCTGTAGGGGCAAGCTAATGCCAGAAGAGCCAGGAAGTGAACTCTGAGTTCTGGAGTAGAGATGAGCTGCCACAGGCCCCTGGGGTTCTGCCTCCGGGTAGAAAGCCTGGCGTGTGGCCCCAATATTCTGGAAGAGCACAGATCCTGCTCTCCTTGCTGACTTGCCTCAAGCTACAGAATCCAAGAACACACATCCCGGTCTTGCCCCCACCCTCCGGCATCAGAACAGAATTGAGAAAACCAGGAAGATACTGAGACATCATCCTGCTGGGCTGCTGGTCCCAGGGGCCAAGTGATGGGACCAGCATGGACTTAAGGGTTCATGGGAAAACCTCAGCGCCAGGAAATGGAGGCTGAGACTCCGACAGGCCCGGTGTAGTGGCCTCGCCAGTGACTTCTCATCCTCTCCACTCCCCTCCCCTGCCCATCTCCCTCTTCTGTGTCTCTCCCTAGCTGCCTGCTCGATGTGCATCCTGAGGATCTGCCCCCAGCCCCCGGGTTTCCCCCAGCCCCGGGAGATCTGGTGAGCCAGTCTCCCCAAGCTGTTTGAAGCCCCTTGATTTACAAGGTTTTGATGTCCACAGCTCGCAACAGACCCATGAGGTGGCCAAGTTGGCCTCCTTTCTATACCTCTCACCTGCCAAATTCCTTTCTTTCCTCAAGGCTCTGCTTGACGTCCCCACTTTTAATGGAGTACCGTTTTCCGCATCCCTCAGCCACATCATCCTGTGTACCCGTCTCCACTACTGTAGCCCCCAGCCCTGGACACCTAGTAGATGCTTGATAAAGTATGTGAAAGAATGGTCAGTGGCAGATCTAGAATGGTACCTATTTTAGTGGCTTTCTTGTACTTTTCAGAATCAGAGGTCACCATTCAGGGGAAGGTTGCATTTGAACCTATGATGTTATGCAGAATTCAGCAGACACTCTTCTCTTACGGGGATGAGTGGGAGGATAAGCCCCCCACTAGTGGCTACATTTCTGCATGTCTCATGGGCAGAGGCACTGGTTATTCATTCTGAACCAACTTTTCAGGAAGGTTGGTGTAGCAAGTAACCTTGGAAGACACGAAGTATCTCCCTTCAGAGCCAAAGACAGGCAGATATATTGCCCATTATAAAAGAATTAGGTTCTTTAAACTCAGGCTTCCTCTCCTGTAACACAACCCATTGCAAGTGCAAGGGTCCCTGGCTTTCTTGGGAACTGGGACTTGGTGAATCTGCAAGAAAATTCGATCCTCCGGCCACTGCTGTTGCTGTAATAAATTGTCCTTTGCTCTGATCCAGGAATGTTGTCTTCTACTAGCATCCATGAAACTGTGACAGGCCAACTTGAAAATAAGGCCCTTCATGGTTCTTTTTTTTTTTTTTTTTAAGATTTTATTTATTTCTTTGTCAGAGAAAGAGCGCACAAGCAGGGGGAGCAGCAGGCAGAGGGAGAGGGAGAAGCAGGCTCCCTGCTCAGCAATGTGGGGCTCGATCCCAGGATCCTCAGATCATGACCTGAGCCGAAGGCAGACAATCAATCAGCTGAGCCACCCAGGCTCCCCGGCCCTTCATTGTTCTTGACAGTCCTGGCAAAATGGGGATGCTCAAAGAGACATGGTTTTCTGGAAGAAGAATGAGGGCCTTGCAGGCCAAGTAATGGGAAGTCCATGAGAATCAGCAGCAAATCTTCTTACCCAACTTGTATGGTAATCAGATGATAAATAGTTCTTCACTCTGCTGCCTGTTAATGAAGAAGAATTGGGGAGGGGGCTGCAAACTTAGTCCCTGCAAGTAGGTCCATAGACCTGGATGGTGCACTGGTTGCTGCTAACTGCCCGTGGGCAGGAGGCATCCTGCACTATCTCGTGGTCAGTTTCACGTCTGCCCCATTGTAACAACTAGTAGTAAGTCTCGTCCTGGATGGGCAGATGATTGTGACCCCTTTCAAACAATTACAGAGATGCACACCTATGTGGAGCCTGAAGGGTAGGAAATTCAAAACAGCTGTGGGAGGAAAACAGGTGGATCATGGGAACCTTTGCCAGTTTGCTTGAGCAATGAGGGATTGGAGCATGTGGTGCTAGCCAAGAAGGAATGGCACAGCTTGACCCTCTGCCAGCTCGGCGCTTCCTACATTCTCTCACGTCAACCTTAATTCCACTAGGAGACAATCATAAGAGGTCCCAGAGGGTTTTTTTGTAGTGGGTCCAGGGTGCTGAAAAGAGCTTTGGTCCTCTTAGAGAGATTCTCATGAGACAAATTCCTATGGAAAGTCGTAAAAGAAGTACTGACCAGTATTTGGGCTCTCACTACCTCCAATTGGGTTTGCAATGCTGATGAAGGTAGCCGATAATGAGAATGGGCCCAACACTGGAATTCCGCGTCCAGAAGCAACTTAAAAAAAGTTTCTAAGTCTACCCGCTTCACTCCTTCTTGGTCCACACTCTCTCACACAGCAGTTTGGATTTGGGGATTCAGACTTGATGATTCCTGGGCATGTCGCTTCTTTCTTTTGCCTAAGAGCAATTCCAGGTCAGCCTGGTTGCCACACGTTCTGAAGTGAGAGCCCAGGGGCGCCTGGGTGGCTCAGTCCATTAAGTGTTCAACTCCTGATTTTGGCTCAGGTCATGATCTCAGGGCTGTGAGAGCCAGCCCCACTTTGGGCTTCCCGCTGGGCATAGCCTACTTAAGATTCTCTCTTTCCCACTCGGTCTGCTCCTCCCTCTGCCCACATGCTCACATGTGTTCTCTCTCTCAAATAAATAAATCAGTCTTAAAAAAATAAAGTGACAGCCCAGCTGAAAGGAGGCCCAGGGCTTCAAACTTGATTTTGGACCAGCCACTTGGATTCTCTTGTTGGACTGACATAGCCATAGGTCATAAGGACAATAGCCACTTGGGTTAGTACATTGATTGCCAAGACCCCCTACGGCAGCTCCTGTGGGATGAAGTTGTGAAAATAACAGGTCTTTGTGCATTTTATAAAAATGCCCTTGTCCCGGGAGTGCCTGGGTGGCTCAGTCAGTTAAGCATCTGACTTTGGCTCGGGTTATGATCCCAGGGCCCTGGGATCGAGCCCTACATCGGGCTCCGTGCTCAGCGGGGAGCCTGCTTCTCCCCCCCCCCCCCCCCCCCGTGTTCTGTTTCTCTCTGTCTCTGTCTCTCTCTCTCTCTCTGTGTCAAATAAATAAATAAAATCTTCCAAAAAAAAAATGCCCTCATTCCTCTTGCCCCTGGCCCTTCCAAACAAAGGCTAAGGGTTTCAGAAATGGGTAACGTGGGGTGGGGAAAAGGTAATGTTTCAGCTATTGGAATTCACACTGACTTTGGAGGAGGAACAGCAACTTTGACACCTAGATAGGAAGGAACTTAGATTCTGGGAGCTCGGTAGGGAGGAGCACTAATCATTAATGATCTTTGTCTTTCATAATTGGCTCTGGAGCCTTCATTATGAAAAATGCCCCAGTGTGGTACTCCCAAGCTTTTGTAAGCATGTTAAATAGAACTGATTGCCGGGGTTTGCCTTTGTCCTAACCAGATGGCTTTGACCACAGATTGGTCACCATTCCTATTAACCTTACCAGAGGCTGTTGGAAACACAACACAGGGGATGTCCCTGGCTCTGGCATCTCCCAGGAAAAACAACCATAATACCTCCAGATGTCTTCCCAACCCCTATCCCGATAGAACTCTTTCAGCCATTCTGTGAAGAAGACAAATGTCACCCAACTGGTGGCATGGGCAAAGAGGATAGATTGGCCTGACTACCCTCAGGCAGTCCTTCCGAAAACAAGGGTTAGATTCAATTATTCAAACTAACTGGGAAACCAAAGGCCTACCAGCTGGTCAGAAGGCCACCCTGGAGATGTTATCAACCTGTGCCCTGACTGATATAGGTCTTACTTAGGGGGGGGCCCAACACTTTGGAAGAACACTTTCTAGGGGCATCATGTATGCCTTGATGACTGTACTCATATGGAAGCCAGGCAGTAACTTGCCAACCTCCCCCCAAATAGTGTCTTGCATCTTCATGCTGGCCATGGGCCAGAATCCGTGGAATTACTGCCAAATCCAATGTCATGAAGATTTCTCTCTGTGTTTAGGAATTATATGGTGTTAGCTCGTACACTTAGGTCTTTGGTCTGTTCAATTGTTGAAGCACATACCACCAACAGATCAGGTCACCCACAGACAATCATGGAGATCTCACTAAAATGAAACAGGCCTTACTTACTCAGGGGAGCTTCCTGAACCAGTAACTGACTCGTTATTTATGAGCACTCTGTGGGCAGATATCCCCATGATGGTAGTCATCTGATTAGAAAAGGTGATGCAATGTTTGCCCCTGGTTTTAGCTGAAGCAATCAGTGTTTCCACCTTGGCCCTGGAGGACATCAGGTCAGTACTGGCTAAGTTGGTATAGATAGACTTGCCTAGACTTCCTCCTTGTGGGCCAAGGTGGAGATTGGGCAGTATCTAATATATCCTGTCATAACTGGATTAATGACCTAGGCCAAGTGGAAAGGTCAATATTTGAGACAGCCACTTGACTTTCTAAGGTAGACCTTGATGGTTCATGGGATTTGTCCATCCTGTTGGGTTGAGGACCCTGGAAAGTAGGACTGAAGTTAATTTGCAACTTGGGCTCGTTCTGCTCCTTGAAGTTCAGTGGATATAATTGATGAAATCCTACAGGAAAAATGGAACTGATTTGGTCCAGCTTCTGTCAGTCAAATTAATCAGAGTATCTGACAGAGTAGTACACTCATGGGGAAATTGTCAGAAGTCAAGATGATGCAGAGATGAGAAATGGACATTGGTTGGAGGTTACTGCTACAGGTCTCTCACTTTTCTCCAATTTCTGCATGAGGCACGAGCTAAAACCATGAATGCCTTTGTCTGGGACTGTCTTTCCAAGGATGTTTGCAGAGCCAACAGCCTTAGAAGAAAGAGCTAAGTCTCCTTCTGGAGCAAAGTGCAGGTGTTCTTGCAACCTTGGTAGACAGAGATAGTGTCTGCCTTTAGAGCAAGGGGCAGGCATGCTTTACTTTCCAACATAAAAAATTCCAACTCTCTAAGCTCTTCTCCCTCTTTCCTTTTCTCTTTTTAATGCAACCCGCTGTGCATGCAGGAGTCGCTTGGCTCTCTTTTGTCTTGTCCTGGGGAAACTGGGGCTCAGGGAACTGCCAGACAGTGCTGGTACTCTGGCTGCTACAGTTGCCCTAAAGTCCTTTGTCTCTGAGGAATGCTTGTGTCTTCTGCCAGCATCCATGAAACTGAGGTCAGCTAATTTGTCAGCTTCCAACCAGGGTAAGAGTTCAGATTCTTTCCAGTTCTTGACAAGATGTTCATATTTCTTTAACACAGTGAATGCTATTCCTTAGAACTTATCCTAAAGGAAACAATAGAAATAAGGCTAACTTAGCCATTAGTCCTTTCAATATGCTGCTGGATTCAGTTTACTAGTACAGTTGATCCTTGAACAACACAGGTTTGAACCACACAGGTCCACTTACATGTGGATTTTGGGGGGGGTGGATATAGTATAGTACTGTACATGTATTTTCCTGATGATTTTCTTAATATTTTCTTTTCTGTAGCTTACTTTATTGTAAGAATATAGTATATAATACATATAACATACAAAATCTGTATTAGTCGACTGTTTATGTTGTTGGTAAGGCTTCTGATAACAGTAGGCTATTTGTAGTTAAGGTTTGGGGAGTCAACGGTTATATGTGGATTTTTAACCGTGTAGGGAGTCAGCGCCCCTACCTAACCCTTGCATTGTTCAAGGGTCAACTGTACTTTGTTGAGGATTTTTGCATCAATATTCATAAAGGATATTGCTCTGTAGTTTTGTTTTCTTGCAGTGTCTTTGTCTGTCTTTGATATTAACATAACATTGGCCTCAATGAGTTAAGAAGTGCTCCCTTCTCTGCACTTTTTTGGAAGAATTTGAGAAGGATTGGTGTTCTTTCTTTCTTTTTATTTATTTTTTAACAGCTTATTTATTTATTTATTTAGTAATCTCTACACCCAAAGTGGGGCTGGAATTTATGACCCTGAGATCAAAAGTTACGTGCTCTTCTGACTGAGCCATCTGGGTGCCCTGGTGTTAGTTCTTTTTTAAATGTTTGATAGAATTCACCAGTGAAGCCGCCAGGTCCAGTGCTTTCCTTTGTTAGGAGGGTTTTGATTACTTATTAAATCTCCTTACTAGTTACAGGTCTATTCGGATTTTCTATTTCTTCATGATTCAGTCTTGGTAGTTTCATGTTTCTATTTGTCCATTTCATCTAGGTTGTCCAATGTGTTGGCAGACGATTGTGTTGGTTTGCAAACGTGGGTGTTCCCCAGGTGAAATTTGAAACTGGGCCCCATACATGGAAGGCAAGGAGAGACTGAAGAAAGACGCAGACCTCTCCAGATTGATAGATAGCAGTTTTAATACTCAAGGCCACTTACATATGAGGCTCGTCTCGAGTGGCCACAAGACAAATAGATCTCTGCACATGCCCACCAGAATCTTAAGAGTTTATATAGAAATCTCAATGGGGTTCAGTCTCATATATTGCCCAAATGGACTTAATAACACATTACTCTCTCACACTGTGTCCTTGAAGTGTCTCCTACTGTAGTAACAGTGGGCAGAATACATATTCCGAGGACGGGGGGCGGGGGGAATGGGGGAGGGATGGAGCCTCTGATTCCCTGGGTCCAGCTCATGGGTCAACCGACAATCACATGCTCTTGGTGACCTCCTCTAACAAATTGTTTATAATACTCTTATAATCCCTTTTATTTCTGTAGAATCAGTACTGATGTCCCCACTTTCATTTTGTATTTTAATAATGAGTCTTCTCTTTTTTTTTTTTTCAATCAAGCTAAAGGTTTGTCAGTTTTGTTGGTCTTTCTGAAGAACCAACTTTTGGTTTCATTTCTCTTCTCTGTTGTTTCTCTAGTCTCTATTTTATTTCTCTCTGCTCTAATCTTTATTATTTCCTCTCTACTGTTACCTTGGGTTTAGTTTGCTCTTTTTCTAGTTCCTTAAGATGTAAAAAAACGGTTGTTGATTTGAAATCCTTCTTCTTTTTTAAAATTTTTATTTTATCTTTTTAAGTAAACTCTCAGCCCAATGTGGAGCTGGATTTCATGACCCCGAGATCAAGAGTCACCTGTTCTACAGACTGAGACAGCCAGGTGCCTGCCTTCTTTTTTAATATAAGTGTTTACAGCTATACGTTTCCCTCTCACACTGCTTTCATTACATCCTACAAGTTTGGGTATGCTTTGTTTTTGTTTTCATTGGTTCCAAGACATTTTCTAATTTCCTTTGTAATTTTTTTTTAATCCAGTGGTTTTTCAAGAATGGGCAGTTTAATTTTCACATTGTTTTGAATTTTCCTTTTGCTACTTATTTCTAGTTTCATTCCATTGTGATTGAAAAAGATACTTCATATGATTTCAATCTTTTAAAATTTATCATGACTTGTTTTGTGGCCTAACACGTGTTCTATCCTGGAGTGTCTTTGCCTTTTTTCCTGTCGGGCACACTGTGGCTTGCCCCATTCTCCCCTGGTACCCCAGATTCTAGCAATAAAGCCATGGGCTGGCAGGAATGCTGTCTGCAGAGCTGGAGAGCCCCTGGAAAGCCTCAAACCCAGTCACCTCTCATCTTAGAGGTGAGAAAACTGAGGCTCAGGGGTTCAGAAGACTTCACCCATGGGCCACAGGCCCCGTACACTGAACCACTGCAACTTCCCTTCTGTGATTTCGGCAACAATCACGCAGAAACAAAAACTTCCACCCTAGGCTCAGTCAACAAATGTTTGCTGAGCATCTAAACATTCCAGGCATGAGTTAAACCCTCAAATGAGTCCATGTGTGCGGGGCCCTTCTACTCTAAGGCAGACCTGAACATTTTGATTTTAGGCAGTGAGAGGTGTGGATAATCAAATACTTTCTGGTGTATTAGTGCCTCTTTCATAAATGCACCAACTTGTTATCTAAGCCAGCCTCTGTATTAGGTTGACTACACGCTCCTCTTAGAAACCACAGGCACAAAGGTTGTGGAACCTGAAGACAAGACAGCAAAGCTCACTGTATCTGCAGGGTTGTAGTCTATGAAAAATAAGTACAAAGGAGGCTTTTACGTGAAGTGAAAAGCCTGCAGCTCAGAGAGGTTAAGGGGGTTAACAGAGAGGTATGGCCAGGCAGTTCTGACCAGTTTTTTTTACCCCAAGTGGCTATGCAGGAGCACCCCCGCCCTGACATGGGATTCGTTCATGCAATTCAGCCGCTGCGCCAGGGAAGGAATGAGCTGGCTTCTCTGACAGGGCACAGTAAGGGTAGAACCAGAGGACCCCACTCCCACCTCCAACACTGTGGCTGACTGTGGAGGTTACAGACTTCACAGTTGGGACTCTTTTTTAAAAAAATATTTATTTATTTGAGAGAAAGAGAGAGAAAGAGAGAGCAAGCAGGGGGAAGGACAGAGGGAGAGAGAGAATCTCGAGCAGACTCCCTGCTGAGCACGGAGCCCAATGCGAGGCTGAGAATATGACCTGAGCTGAAACCAAGAGTCGGTCACTTAACCAGCCGAATCACCCAGGTGCCCTCAGCACAGGTAGGACTTTTGTTGTGTGATGCAAGGAACAGAGACCACATAGGCTTCCTGGTCCATCTAGTCTGTCTCTCACCACCGTCCTGTGACATAAAGCAGAAAAGAGGTGATATGGTCCCACTCTACAGATGTGGAAGCCAAGGTGCAGAGAGGTGAGCAACCTGCTGTGTCAGTCAGGCAGTGGGTGCGCAATCAGAGAAGCAGAATCAGCAGGCGATGCAGATATATTTATATATATAGGAGATACGTACATGTGTATATATGTATACACACGCACACATACATATGCATACATATATATGTATATATATATAAAGATACAGAGATTTAGTGAGAAAAATTGCCTTACATGATGATGGGGGCTGCTTAGCCAAGCCTAAAATCCACAGATGGGACAGGCCACCAGGAACGGCAGGCTGGGACTTGGGGGCACAGGCTGGTGGTCTCTTCTCTCTATAAATCTCTATTGCTCCATTATACCATGGACTACCATGGCCTCTTTAACACTGCAAATAGAGTCATGAGTGCCTTTAAATGAAACAAATTAGAGAAGAATTCCAGAAAACCTAGCACCGATGCAGAAAACTCATCCTGAAGATTCTGTTCCGGTACCAGAATCTGTAATCAGCAAAGGTACAACCAGAGAAGCAGAAACAGTAGGATATATATTAAAAGATTTATTGCAAGGCATTGATTTAAGTGATTGTGGGGACTGGAGGGCAGGTGGTCAGGAAAAGCAGACTGGATCTCTTAGGCATGTGGGGTGGGGGAGGGGGGAAGCTGCTGTCCACAGGCAGAATTTCTTGGTTTATCAGGGAAGCCTTACCTCTCCTCCTGAGGGCCTTTTGACTGATTGAATCAGGCCTACCTGGATTATCTAGAATAATCTCGCTTTAATCACATCTATAAGATACCTTCATTGCAACACCCAGATTAGCATCTGAGTGAATGGCTGGAGACCGCAGCCTAGCCATGTTGACACATCCAATGACCGTCTCCCCCGCCCACAGCCATCCAGTAGCTCAATGACTCGGGAACAGCCTCAGCTTCCCCTACTTGCACATCTGCTCCCACCCTTACCCTCAGGTTGCTGATAAGTCTACACAGAGGAAGAGAGGAACCTCAGAACTGGGGCATCCCACGTGTCCAACTGCAAATCCACCTGTACCATTAGTGATTGGGATTTTTCTTAAATGGAGGTAAAATTCACATGACATAGATTTAGCCATTTTAAAGTATACAATTCGGTGTACCCATTTTACATGGGTATATTCATAGTGTTGTATAACCATCACTTCTGTGTAGGTCCCAAACATTTCATCAGCCGGGAGGGAAACCTCATATCCACTGGCAGTCACTCTTCAATCTCCCTTCCCTGCCTGGAGCATTTTTAAACCAATGTGGACAGCAATGTTATCAGGACATCATCAGGGAGACCTTGGACTTCTAAAGCCTGCTGTACTTGCTGATTCTGCTAGGGACAGAGGTGCCCTCCTTGGCAGGCAGGGTCTAAAATCCAGCTACTCTTTCACGATATTGGGGCTGTAGTTGGGTTTGACGGCTTCAGCAAGCTCCCGAGCATACATCTCATATCTGCCAGTCATCTGAAAGCAAAACACAGGCAGACAGATTCCGGTTTTACAAACGCCCCTCATTTACTCACCACCACCTCTTGCCACTAGAGGGCAGCCATGGGACAGAAATTTGTCAGGAAGGCCGGCGGATGGACAGGACAATTTCAGACTATAATGTAGAGAAACAACCCCTGTGTGACCACTGGACACTGATTCCAGCGCTATAGCAAAGATTACAGATGCTGAGATGACTCACACACGCTGGCCCCTCTTGCTGGAAGACCTCTGTGACCTGTCTATCCAGAAGGTGTGGCCTGCCCCGAGGTAGAAGGGAAGAGGGCTGTCCTGAGATCTTGCAGAACCCCAGAAGAACAGCCTACAGCCCAGAGAGGGGAGTGACCTGCTCCAGGTCCCCAGGCAGCAGTGGAGTTTGCTGGGATTTGCACCTCGGTCTCCTGGCTCAGGGTCTGGGAGAGAGTGGGGGCAGGGCTGGCAAACCTACCCAGGGTGCTCACACCCAGGCATTCCCTCCCTCCTTCCCCAAACCCCGACAGGAGCTCAGGCCCATCACCATAGTCGGGGGGGGGGGCGGGACTTTTGCATTCAAAAAGTTACCAGTGAGAAAACATGCCGTTTATTGCGTGGAATCCTGCATTAATCTGAGCTCCCCAGGAAAAGGAGAGACCGGCCAGGAGACATTCATGTGGACAATGCCTTATTTGTCTGATGAGGATCTGAGACTCAGGGAACATGCCCAAAGACCCATGCTCAGGTAAATGGGGGAGGTGGTTCCTCCCAGACACACTGGGCAAGGTCATGCAGTCATGAGGACATTCGTTTGCATAAAGTATAAGTGGGTTCTGAGTTGGTAGAAATACTGCTGGACACAAATGTAGCAAACTTCATCTGCATCCAGGATGAGAGGCTGTATTCCAGGGGGTCCAGGCCATGGCTGCCACCACCCTTCCAGGAGGGTGGGCACTTACATTCCTCCCATGACCCCTGGTGTCACATGTGTTAGGTCTCAAAGGCCACTTAAGACGTTCCAGTTTTATGCACGGGTATACTAGGGCTTGGGAGCAGAAAGGGCTTGCTTAGGGTGACTGAGAAAGGCTATGGCAGAGCCAGGCCAAGATGCCATTTCTCTGCATGACCCATTTTCCTCTACTGTCAAGGCCTAGACCGTGGGGCCAGGACACAGGCAGAGCCAGACACCCACATTTATCTTTTGATAAGTGCAAATGCCTGGAAAGGAAAAAAAGGATTAGAGAAGCCAATCCACTCTATTCTCCGGACAAATGAAATTGAGATTAATTTGTTTGAAGGCGCCCAGAATCTAAATCAGACAAGAGGAGAATTTATTAAGGTCTGCTGCCTGGGCATCATTTGACCCAGTGGCTCCTCCCTCGCACACCAGCTCCTGGAGGAAGAGACCCGGCCCTCCGCTCTGCTTGGAGCCTCCTGTAGCCGTTCCTGGGAACAAAACCAGCAGCTGTGGTTTCCAGCTCCGAGAGCAGGATGGGGGCCCAAGCAGAGGAGCAGGGCAACAGCGGGGGGCTCTGGGACCCACCTTGAAGTTCCAGATGTCATTCACCTGCCGGCAGAGGTTCAGGTCGAGCTCAGCAACCAGCAGCCCGTCCCGGTTGCGGGAGAGCCCGGGGGTGCGGCTGCCGTCCGGGGCTGCCACGTAGCTCGAGCCATAAAAGTAGCCGAAGTCCCGGTGAGCTTTGAAGGAGCAAAAGAAAGCACCTGTGAGCTTGTGCAGGCCGAGGAGTAGGCACATGGAGCGACACACAGGACAAAGTATCCGTGCCACCCTCCCCACCCTCCCCACCTTCCCCAGCATCCCCGTGCCACCTCCCCAAAGGAACTGCCTCCCTCCTCAGGCGTGAGGCCGAGCAAGTTTCTACGAAAGTCACCCTCACAGCCCTCACCTCTGCCCCCGGGATTCCTGTGTGACCTGCTTCCTGTGGTGACCCAACATGGTGAGCTAGAGGCTCTCACTTGCCTTCCCAGCTGTGTCCGCCGTGCCCTCCTTCCACGCCTTGGCCCCCTCGCAAGTCAGGTGGTGCTCACAGTTACCCCGCAGGCGTGTAAGGAGCAGGGCCTAGCAGGGGCTTGGACACAGCAGGCACTCAGTGGACCTCATTTCCCTGCCGCTACACCTCTGTCTGCAGGGAGCTAACCGGGATTGGAGTCTCTGGACATCTGGGGCCTCAAGTGAGGGGATCTGGAACCCTTTTAGGAAGTGCTTTTCTGGGAAACAGATGTGCTCAGTCCTCTCTGCCTTTCCAGGGGACACCCTAAGCTAGTTCCAAGACCTCCTTGGTGGGCCCTTGCCTTCCACATTCCTAGCCAGAGAGATGGGACCACTGAGTGGGGGATTCCTAGCAGAGGTGACGTGGTACCCACCCTCAGATCAGAACACGCTGTGCAATCGAGGAACCCAAGGCAGTCCGTGCTGATGTTACACAGTTTGGGACGTGGTGTGGTGGCAGGTGAACAAGGACAAAGGAAGAGAGGGAAGGAGATGTGTCGGGTGGGTAAAGCACCCCCTTTTTCAAGGGAGCTCACAAAAGGCTGGTCCATGTCTTCTAGGCCCATCTTTTTACCAGTCCCGGGGGAGGGATGGACTCCAACCCAATGCCATTCGATCCCCAATTGGGGGATGATGTGGTTACATAAGCCCAGGACCCAGCCACAGTCAGGCTCCCAACTGTGGGCCATACAGATGGGAGGAGCGCACCCCTCTAACAACGGGCCACGTGTGCAGACAACGGTGGGGTAGACGCCCCCAGAGGCGGCAGAGAGAGAACGGGACAGTGAGGCCCACGCCTCAGCCACAGCCAACCACGGAAAGTCCTGGAACTTACCTTTCTTCCCATCTCCAGAGGTAAACTCATTCGGGAAGAGCTCCTGTGAAACAAAACCCGAGGTAAGGGAAACCTATAGGTGGCACTACGAGCGAGCATGTGGCCCGCAAAGCCAGGCTGAGGAGGGCTCGGAAGCAACCCATAGAGCGAGAGAAGGAATGGCCTGTACTCGCCGGGCAATCAACAAGTACTTATGAAATGTCCCTGCTGAGTCGCCAGCACTGGGCCAACACAGGCGGCCAGCGGGGAATTTGACAGGCAAGGTAAAAACCCCAACTTTGTCTCGGGGTGGGGTTATAATCTGCTGGGAGGGGGGAAAAAAGATGTTGAGCAGAGCGGTTCTCAGGCCTCTGGAAGGCGGCTGAGGTTTGTCTGCCTGGGAAATAAAGCCCCAGCTTGGGGTCCCTGAGGGGGACCCCTCACACAGTTGTCAGTATTTTCCCCAGAGCCTAATGGAAAGGGCATCTCAAGCTGAGATGGGGTCACACAGGCTAATGAAAACACTGAGTTTCTTCATGTTGCCAGAAATTGGACGGACTTACTACAGAAACCTTGATTATCTCAGCCTGAGCAGATGTCCTGATCAGAGTTTGACAACTGATTAATAAGAATGAGGAAGAGGATTATTACGTAATGAACGCATTGTGTTTCATTGTCAAGTTCACTCAGCGCATGGGGTCAATGGGGAAAAATACGGAACAGGAGACTTGGTGGTGACAAGGTGAGAGCCTTTCAAAAACGGTTTCAGTTACAAACCAAAATAGACAAAAACACAAGAGAGACACAGTAATACCTTTCAAAGGAACAGACCAAGCCAGTCTCCCCTCTTCTGGGGCCCTAGGATTTGTGGCACGCACACAGGGACAGGGAGAAGAGGTGTGATGTGTCCCCACCGGGGGCCAGCAGACAGTTGCTGTTCCAAGAGGCCAGGCCCCCCTCTGGGCAGGCAGCTTTCCTAGCAGCTCTGTCCCCTCCCAGCACTCCTAGTGGACCAAGCTCAGGAGCCCAGCCACACTGCGGGGACTTACCTCGCCCACACGGTTGATGGCGCAGGTGAAGCAGTGATTCGCAATGGCTGCGTTTCTGGCCTCAACTGGCCACAGGCACTCACTGTGAGGGAGAAACGAGAGGAACCAAGTGGCTGACTTCCCAGCCAGACGGGGTGGGTGCTTGGTCCCCAGCTGTAGCCAGGCTGCTGGCCGTCTCAGGTCTGCGGTGAGGATGGCTAGGGAGACCGGTGTGGCTGTGGGTGTCCCTAAAGCCACAAGCAGTCCAGCTTGTCCCATGCTTAAGCCCACGCAGCCTTTTGGGGCAGGCGTGTTGTAGGCTAAAGCAGCCCTGAGCCTCAGTTTTCTTTTCTGAAACGTCCTTAGAGGGATATTGTAAGGACTGACCACACAGGTAAAGCTTCTAGAAGGGGCTGTGTGGCAGGAACTTCGTAACTGCTAATTCTCTCTCCTTCTCACCGCCTGGGTCAGGTGAGGAGCTCACCTTCTGGGCTGAGCAAATGTCAGAAGGGAGCTGGGGGCCTCGGGGCTCACACATGGCCCTCTGAGGGCTCCAACTGCTGCCCTAATCCCTCCCCTGCTCTGTTGCCTTGCAAAGTAGTCTCCAGAGGGAGAGATTTCAGGCCAAGCAAATAGAGTAAACCTGAAAGGAATTTAGGTATCTGGAAGGGGTAGTAAGTTCTGTAGCAGGTGTCACCTCCCTTGAGCCGGTCCCCATCTCCCTGTGCCTTCCCATCTTCCTCTTCTGAATCCCGAGACTCTAAGCAGAGGCTCCCTGGCCTTCTTACTGGCCCAGAGAGGCTCCACAAGGTCACAGCTAAGCTATGGGCTTTCCTCATTTCAGCACCCACAGACGTAGGACACTGTGGGAAACGATGCCCAACTGAAGACCCTGTCCTTCTCCGGCCCACCAACTACAATGTGCCATGGAGTCCAGGGGGGCCTTCTTGTCCCTAATTATCTCATCTGAGGAACAACATCATTAAGATTCTGGATTGACAGGCATAATGCCCACTTAGAAACATTAAGTGACTGGAAGCAAAATGCCCTGGAATCTTTCTTCCTGTCAGTGTGCACCTGGTTTAAACCGGGAGTAGGTGGAGGGAGTGGGTGCTTGACAAGCCTAATTCTCAGGAGGATTCACGAGTCTGGAAAAAAAAAATCACAGGCTTGATTGAGGGGACTCATTTTGCTGCTTTTTTCCCCCCAGCTGCTAAGCCAAGCTGACAAAACTTTTAAGAAAGGATTTTTATAGAAACACACCCGTAAAATGACATTTTCAGGAATTAAATAGACAGTTGCAGGGTGAGTGCCATAAAACATCTCTCTTGCAGTTCTCCTGGGAGGGTACGTTGCATAGGACTCAAACCCACAGCTGGCAATAAAACTTAGGCTCTCCAAACAAGCAAGGAAAAGGAAGCTGGAGATTCGTGAGAGCCCAGTGTGTGCGGGAATCACGGAGAGTCCTCTGGGGCCATGGGGACAGCTGCTTTATTCCTAGTGTGGCTACACTAGCCCCTAAAAATAATCACAGTGGGAAGGAGACAAGCATCGAAGGGATGGAACCACAACTCTCCTGTGCACGCACATACGTGGCCAAAATCGTCAACCACATGGCTGCATGGCACTGTCGGGACGACTCAGTTCATCAAAACACACATCAAGTCTACTGTGTGCTTAGATTTGTGGGACCCCAAAATAAGTGAGGGCACCCCATGATCCCACACAGCATGTGGGAATCAGGGGGACAGGACATGCCAGAGAAGGGAGGTACAGTTCCAGAAGCTATTGCTTGTGTGCAGCTGGTGGGGATTTGCCCGGCCTTGTGCTGAAAAACACTCACCATCAATTCCATAAATAATCATTTATCATTTTAAGAAAATCACCCAGAATCCCGCCATCCTAATAAACCATCTGTTGTCATTTTTCCACACTCCACATCCATCCTTGGCAAAAGATGTTTACAGAGCTCTGACCACAGCCTGGAAACATCTTTCTTTGCTCACAGGCTTTTGTCGTGAGGCTGCATTATCTTCATAATGACTTTTGAGTGGCTGTGCACTAACACGGAAAAGATGGGCTGAAATTTACCTAACCCTGACATTTCTCCCGCCTTTAGCTCTTTTATTATTATAAATAAAGCTGCCAGAAGTATCTTCATGCATACAGCCTTTTCCTCCTCTTTTGGATACTCTGTCAGGTAAACTTTTAGGAGTATAATTATTGGGTCAAAGGGTGTGAACATTTTGGGAGCTCATGAAACATACCGCTTTCCAAAGGACCTGTTCTCGTTCTAACTGCCGGCCTCACCACACCCTTGAAAGGCACGAGTTGGATGACTGTTGTTTGAGGAAGGAAAATCAATAATTTTTAATAAGCCTAATAGGCTGCTGAAGACGCAAGCAGTTATGTGCATATTACATTGGGGTGCTTCTATTTGCTTAACTGGGGCTAATAAAAGCCTGGCAGAATAAGGTCAGGAAGGCGGCTGTCTGAGTCTGAGTCCACAGCTTTGCCCGCCCTGGCCCAAGAGCCAGCTCAGCAGAGATGCTCAGCGTACTGGCTTCAGGTTACTTGAGGGACCCCTGCAGGTAGATGGCGCTTGCTGAATGTCTCACGCGTGGCCTGCAGGACGAGGCTGCTCCAGGGGGCTGGATGACCAGTAATTACCCTACGTCACAACTGCCTTTGGACTCTGTCATAGGAACCACGCTGCCATGAGGATCCAGGGAGAGTCCTCAGGGGATGTCGAAGATGAGATTTTCCCCCTTCTGCCCAGCAGTGTCCCTCCCAGACACAGACAGAAACTTCGGGTGCACAGAGGGGGCAGCTGACCTGAGGTAGCCCACTAGGTTTGCATTCTGGCTCATTGAGGGACCTGCTGTGCAAATCAGAATGCTGTGGGGATGTCGCTCTTGAGAAGGGGCATCGCACTTAGAAGAAAAGGTAAAGTAAATGTCATATTCTGACCTTCAGAAGAAATTAGCCTGAAATTTTGTCAAGAGAGAAGAGTGACAGGTGTAGGCTGGCAGGGAATTCAAAGCTGCTCCCCACAGAGGGACCGGGGACCCTCCCCCCACACCAGTGTCCCACTGCTAGGGCACTGGCAACCAGGACAACGAGGGTGAAAGCCAGCACCTCCTCATCCAGGAATCCTGCCTTGGAGGAAGTGAGTTAGGGAGAAAGATATTTGCACATAAATTCCTAGAGCTCTGGTGCTTGTTAATGATGCAAAACTGGAAACCACCCAAATACTCAGCCTTTGGGGAAGAGAGAAGCAGCGGAAGTGCAGTCATGCTGGGTCATCTTAGCTCACCCGCCATTATTAAATGAAGGGCCCCAGGGGTCTCATGCAGGAGCCCAGGGACTGCCAGGGCCCGCCCCCCACTGCCTTCATCAGAAGAGATTTATCTGTTTTGGGATGAGGCTAACATCTAAATGCATGTTAGGTGTTAGAAGAAAACACTTTGCTGGTTAAAAACAAATTTCAGAGCCACTTGGCTGATCTTTTAAGGACCCTCTCAGCTTTGATTCTCTCATTGGCTCCTTCCCTCGTCCATGTGCTGCATGTCGCAGACAAGAGGCTTGGGAATCCGCAGTCCTGTCCGCCCCCCCCACCTTCAGGGCCATGACAGGGAAGGGGGCTAATGGTAGCCAGGCACCTACTATGCTCTGGGCACTTTAGAAGAGGACCTTTTTGGGATCCTGACAATTATGGCGTGAGTAGAGGGGGACTGTTATCATCTCAGTGTTCAGAATAATAGCAAAGGAACAGTATTTTACAGCAAAGCAGCTCTTGGGGGGCGGATCTTAACTGATCTTAACTGTTGAGGTTTTGTTTTTTCACAGAAAAGTTGGTGAAATAGACAACACGCAATCCCATGGCTCAGATTTGTTAGACAGCTTGGTGGCCGCACCTGCCTGCTACAGTTTACCAAACCCACCTCCGAACCCTGCTTGCTAGGCCATGAGCCGAAGATAGCGAGGTCCCAAGAGCCCTCCCAGATCCTACGTGCTGAGAGACCTGAGTGCTCCGATGGTGGCTGAGGGGTTGAAGATGATCTCAGCCCCGTTGATGCTGTACATGAGCCAATTGAGAGGATGGTGGCGCCCGTAGCAGATGTTCACCGCAATCCTCCCAAACTGAGTCTGGAATACGGGGTGTCCGAGGTTTCCCTCCATGTAGTAGGTTGACTGAAAAACAAAGGGCCATGTATGAAAGCCTCTGAGCTGTACAATTTCTCTTCCTTAGACCTGACAGAAACAAGAAAATATTGCCAAGATGCCAAAAGTAACACTCTTGGCTGTAACTCTAAGTTCCAAAATTTCAATATGCTAAAAAAAAAAAAAAAAGAAAAACCAAAGAAACCAGACACAATAACTATAAGCCAACAATTGGGAAATCACCATGGCATAAGATTTTTCCCACAATTTCTTTTGTGGCATGTCCAAAAAATCCCCGAAGCAACTTCCCATAGTTTTTTAAGGATAAACTTTGGTTAGGTTTCAGTCATGGTACGGCTAATGGTCAAGGTTTGGTCAATGTTGTCTTCAGCAACCACGTACTCCTATGAAGAATGTCAGAGCTGAAAAGACTGGAAACTCATCCAGACCAATCCCCGCCTGTTGGGGGAGAACACCATAGCCTCGGTGGCCATGTGAATTGTCCAGCTGATGAAGGCCAATGAGACTAGAGCTCACACCCTGAAAGTGCTCTCTTCCACAGAGCTCCCTGGGCACTCTGCCCGGGACTAGGGACGTCCTGCCATGTGTGCCTCTCTGCCCGCGCCCATGGGGTGCTGGCCCTGGGACATTTTCACGAATGGCACCGTGGAGAGGCTAGAGGGCTTGTTGGGGTCCCAAACAGATCTGCTCCCAGAACATTTTGCCTCTTCCCATTAATTTCAAAATGTGTTAGGGTCAGGCAGCAACAAGGATGTGTACATGTGCTGGACAAGAGTAAATCCTGGTGTGTTGAGACAAGCCCTTCACTATCTGCTGGGAGCTAAAGATTAATCCCAGGGTAAACAGATGATGAGCACATCTTCCCACCCCCACCTCCAGCTGTCACTGAGAGACACTAGGGGTTTTTTTCTCCCTAGGGAATGTCATCTAGCTCCGTAGATCCTTCCTTGTCCTCTGACCAGCCTGAGAGTGTGGTTGGAACACCCACAATCAGGGAGAGCAGCAAAGGACTGGGTGTATCACATTCTGAACAACTGTATTTATTGCAGATCAAGTTCAGGTTCCATATCTTAGGTATTGGGTGGAGTCCACCCCTCTTCATCCAATCTACCCATGCACTGGCATTAACTAATCAGAACAGCTCTCCTCACTTATACCTTGACCACGGGCACAAAGCTTTACCTAATACCCATGTGTACACACACACGCACATTTACCTTCTGCTGTCCAACACATCAACACGGCTAAGACCTCATGTGACTTATGAACAAGGACTCCCACTTCCCAAACGAGGGCTGGACTGTGACAGGTGAGGAGCTCAGAGCCTGCAAGGGACTGCGGGAATCATTTCACGTTTGTGCACTATTTGTTGTGGTTTTAATCTCTATACCACTTACCTCAGAGATGAATTTCAGAGAGCCAAGTCAGGTTATATTAAAAAAAGAAATATCCAGGGGCGCCTGGGTGGCTCAGTAGTTAAGCATCTGCCTTCAGCTTAAGTCATGATCCCAGGGTTCTGGGATGGAGCCCCACGTCTGGCTCCCTGCTCTGTGGGGAGACTGCTTCTCCCTCTGCCTCTTCCCCTCCCCCTGCTCGTGCTCTCTCTCTTGCTCTCTCTTGCCCACTCTTTCTCTGAAATAAATAAATAAAATCTAAAAAAAAAAAAAGAAATACCTCTCTGTACTTGGTGTTTGGGACTCACCTGGGAGTCCCACCCAAATCCCATCTGTCCATGTGATGGCAGGACACCCTGGGGCACTATAGCCACCCTGTGTTCCAGTGTTGTGTGATGGGACACAATCCAACACAGGATTTCCTTCACAGAAAGATCCTCAGGCAGGTGCGGACAGAAGGGCCCGTAAGCTGAGTGGGTTTTCTTAGGGCCAGCTCACCTCATTGAAGTCACCCACTCTGGGGATGTGGTTTTTCCTGGTCTTTCCCAGGACTGCCCCAGAATTGGAGATCACCACAGCTGTGTTCCACAAAGCATCCCCATGCTCTCTGTCTCGTTCCAGGATGGGAGATACCACCACCACGTCATGCTTCTTTGCCAGCTGGAAAGATGAGGAATGTAGCAGAGACATACTTTTAAATCGACTCTCATAGTTTTGTTTTGTTTTTTTAATTGAAGAATTAAATGATCCCACTAAAGAATTAGACTTGGTTCAGAGCTATCTATCATTTGTATTTGTTCTTTGGAAGACTGAATGCCAGCGTTGCCCTGATGCCCGAGCTGAGCTAAATAGCTGTTGTTCTTGTGCCCTATGGGTGGAAATGTAAAATGGTACAGTGGCTGTGGAAAACTGTACGGCAGTTCTCAAAAAATTAAAAATAGAACTACCATATGATCTAGAAGTCCCACTTCTGGATATATATCTGAAAGAATATCTTGAAGAGATATTTGCACCCCAATGATCCTAGCAGTACTCTTCATAAGAGCCAAAAAGTAGAAGCAACCCAAAAATTCACTGATGGATAAATGGATAAATCAAATGTGGTATATCTGGGGTGTCTGGCTGGCTCAGTTGGTAGAGCATGTGACTCTTGATCTCAGGGTCATGAGTTTGAGCCCCACGTTGGCTGCAGAGGTTACGTAAAAATAAAATCTTAAAAAAAAAGAAAAAGAAAATCTTTTAAAAATACGGTATATTCACACAATGGGATATTATTCAGCCTTAAAAAGGAAGGAAATCCTGTCATCACATGGATGACCTGTGATTAACATGACACGATGAGCCCTGGAGACTTATGCTACATGGAGTAAGCCAGTCACAAAAAGACAAATACTGAATGAGTCCACTTACGTGAGGTGTCTGAAATAGTCAGATTCATAGAAATAGGAAGTAGGATATTGGTTGCCGGTAGCAGCGGGTAAATGGAGAGTTGTTTAATGGGTATAGAGTTTCAGATTTACAAGATGAAAACGTTCTGGAGATCTGTTTCATAACAATGTGAATGTATTTAACACCCTTGAATGATACTCTTACAAATGGCTGAGATGGTAATTTTAGGTGTTATTTACCACAATAAAAAAAATAAAAGGATATTCACCATACTTCTCATCATACCAACCAAGTCAAACCAAACTCTTTGCTGCTGAATTCCTTTTGTCTCAAATAAGAACATTAAGGACCTGGTGACCATCAGGATGAGCAGCCCCAGATGGTCATTTGTCCTCAACTCTAACTAGCCTGTCACCAACTCTGGCCTTAATGATGGAGAAAGGCACAATGGGCAGAAGGTGATGCTCCAAGCCATGTAAGGGCATCCATGGGTCCTGGGCCCCTCTCGATGTAGACAGGTGTCCTCTGGCACCAGTTCTCATCCCCACTCCCCCTTTCTTCTTCCTCTGGCCCTGGTTCAAGTGTGTCGTCTATAGTCACCGCTTAACCAGTCCCTCTCTTTTATCCACAGCTCAGAATCAACCACCTGGTAGATGACAGATTTTTTTTCTGATAGTGTGAGAGCACTGATGTTTGGAATTGCAATTCAGTTTTGATAGAATCACTGTGATTACAGTTCTGCTCCAAAAAATCCCCTAAAAATATGTATAAAATCTGAAATGGGACATGGAGAAGTGGAAAAAGTGCTTTAGTAAGAATAAGTCATCATTCATAACCTCTTTGTTGTTATGGGTTGGTTTGTGTGTGTGTGTGTGAGAACTGCTTTATTAGGATATAATCACATGGTGTAAAATTTATCCTTTTGAAGTGTGCTGTTCAGGTCACTGCTGATGGGCAAAAGGGGAGAAAAAATAAAGTGTGCTGTTAGGTGGTTTTCAGTACATCCACGGAGTTGTGCAACCATCACCACGACCTAATTTTAGAACATTTTCATCACTCCCAAACGGAAACCCCATACCCATTAGCAGTCACTCCCCATCCCTCTCCCCGCCCAGCCCCTAACAACCACATCTTTCTGCTTCTATTCATTTGCCTACTCTGGACATTTCATATCAGTGGGATCATACAACATTATAAGGTTTTAACAAAGAAAAATGAAGACTGATCTCTGTACCGATGAGACAGGCCACACAGAGAAGCCTACATAATGTAGGCAAACAGCATGGACAGTAGCAGAGGTCTGGACAAGGAATCAACCCCATCCCTGGTCCCCGGGGGCCACCTCCACCACTTACTGACTGCAGAACCTACCACAGGAGGTTACCCTTCTTGGGCTGCCCCTCACCTGAAAAAGCCATTAAGGGCCCCCTTGGCTCTGAAATTCTACAACTTTAAGTTAAAGTACACTAAAAAAGGGGCAGCAAATTATCTTATCTAATCTTATCTGGCAAAACAAGCACCAGATGGGTGCATTTTCCATGGGGAAGGGCCACACCCAGAGCTGTGGTCATGCTCTGTGACCTGCAAAGGTTTGGCAGCTGCCCTCAGAGGAGGAGTCAACGTCCGACCTTCTGACAGAACCTGGTGGTGGGTCCATCCTCTGCTGACTCAGCAAATTCTGTCCAAGGAAGCCTCTCTCTCGTACAGAAGGCAAAGGGCATAGCTGTGAAGAGCAGAAAGTGAGAATTACATCCAATGCTCATGGCCTCTGAGGGGCCCTCCCTGGCCCAACAGCTGAGGGTCTCTACAAGGTAACAAGGCTCCTGAGTGTCTCAGCCTGGTTTCCGAGTCCTGTGTCCCTGAATGTGGGTGCCAGGCAGACCCTAACCTTCTAGGCTTCCTAGCAAAACAAGGGGCTGGGCCAGATTTCTTTACTACAGTCTTAAAAACAATTGAATTTAGGGAACAAACACTTCAGAGACTTGAATAGATACGTGCATAATCATTTCATAGCAGCATTATTCACAACAGCTGAAAGATGGAAGTAACCCAAGTGTCCACTGATGGATGAATGGATAAACCAAATGTGGTTTGTAGCCATACAATGGAATATTATTCAGTCTTAAAAAGCAGGAACTTCTGACACATGCTATAACATGGGTGAGGCTCAAAGACATTATGCTAAGTGAAACATTGGTCATAAAAGGACAAATGCTATAGGATTCCACTTATATTGGGGTACTTAGGATAGCCAGATTCATAGAGTCAGAAATTAGAATGGTGGTAGCCAGGGGCTGGGTGGGGGAGAACAGAGTTTCAGTTGGGAAGAGGAAAAAATACTGGAGATGGATGATGGTGATGGTTGCACAACAGTGTGAACGTGCTTATGCCACTGAACTGTACAAAAATGACTAAAATGGTAAAGTTGATCTTATGTATATTTTACTCTAGATCCCAAACTGCTGGCCAGTCTGTGGGCTGGTAGAAGCACAGCCAAGACTCCCTGGGGAAGGTATCAGAGGGCTACTGAGGATGGCACTGGGGACCCTGGGAACGTCACCATAGAAATGTTCCTCCTCACAGGGATAGAGAGGATTCTTCAGGAACAAGAAAAGCCACTCACTTAATGAACTCCCATAAGAAGTTTGGGAACCACTTGATGATGGACTGAATGCTCCCCACGGATAAATGCATTTTTCCCATGTTCTCTGGCTAGATGCCATCGGGGGCTAATTAAATAAAAAATTTCATTAAATTCATAAACTGATTTTTGTTTGCTTTTTATTTTTCAAACAGCAGGTACCTACATATGTAGTAACAATTCACAGAACACTACACATACTGGGTTCAAAATGATGCTTGACTTTGTGGGGGAGGGTGGAGGCTGCAATGGGGGTGAGTACAGGGATTTTTGGCTACGTGTGTTCCATTGCTCCCCAGCCTCAGCCATATTCTTTAGTGTCCGCCCATCTGATGGTGTGAGCTGGTATAGCACCACGATTAAAAATGCATTTCCCCTATCACCTGTGGGTGGAGCACCTTGCCACATGGTCACTGGCCTTTCTGGGTTCACCCTCTAGGCAGTCTTGTTCCTACTCTTTGCCCATTTCCTAATGGGCTGTTTGCCTTTTTCTTCTTGCTTTGGAGTACTGAATTCTTTGTTTGGACCAATTCTGTATACTCTTTAGACCTTCTTCCTCCCAATAACCCAAGTCCATTCCTTTCAGGGAGATTAGCCTAATGGAAGTTTCCAGATGTTTGCTATGGTTCACATTGCTCTGAACTGATTAGCCTGCAGGGAGGGTATTCAGGAAGCAGTGTGATGTGAATGTCAAGTGCCTTAAGGGGTCACAGCACAGGCGGATGGCCTATTTGGGGCAGCTAATTATAGTCAACCTTTCCCAAACGTGGGCCACGGGCCCAGTAATACGCAGCTGGTCCCCATATCCTTGTGAAGTAGGGGAGCCTCTCCTCATTTCACAGAGAAGGAAGAGAAAGAAGCATCAGTCTTCCAATTCCTTTCAGTCATAGGATCACTGGCCCTAAGACAGTGCCAGTGTGAAGAGGCTACCAAGGGCACCACCACCATCTTGGCCACCCAGGATCTGCCAGCAACAGCCCCAGGGGCCTTGGCATCAGGCTCAAGACTCCCCAGGCTTGCCTACAGGAAAGAGGGATAAACTATTTTAAGGAAGCCAACAAAAAAAAGCCGTTAATGACAAAAAAGATCCTTAATGACCATTTATTCTCAGCTTTCAGCACATTAGGAGAGACTCAAATACCCCAAGAGAATAAAAACTCCCTTTCTGACTTCATTTCAGGTTGCTAAGCTCTCCAGATTTCTCCATTTCCATTTTAATGGCTTCTTTTCCTGTTTACACAACCTCTGTAAACAAATTTCCAAAGAGGAATGTGGAATGGAGGTTGGGGGGAGGCTGGCTGCAAAGTCCAACTACAGCTTTCAGATTAGAGGAGAAGAGGGTTCCTTATTTATTGAACCAACACTCCCATGAGTCAGGCTCTAAATTTAGACCTGGCCCTGCCCTCAGGAGCTGCCAGCCTAGACGGGGGACCTGAATTATAACCTTGTGTGGCTGCACGATTTCAGAGCGCTCGGTTCTACGCGGGTGAGTTCCCAGGGTCCCCCAAAGAAGGGGGTGTCTGTGCTAGGCCTTGATGGATGAGTGGGAGTTTTCCAGATCCAAGAAAGGGAAGAAGTTGGTTAAACCATCCAGTAAACATTTTGTCTGTCATGTAGCAGGGATTGTTCATTAAAGATAAAACATTTAAAGATAAAACTGAGCCTGGGTGGCTCAGTCAGTCAAGCATCTGGCTCTTGATTTTGGGTCACGTCATGATCTCAGGGTCATGGGATCGCACCCTATGTCGGGCTCCCTGCTCAGCAGGGAGTTTGCTTGAGATCTCTCTCTCCATCTCCCTCCACCCCTCCCCCACTGACTTGCACTCGCTCTCTCTGTCTAAAACAAATAAATAAATCTTTTTTTTTTTTTAAAGATAAAACAGGGGTTGGGGAATGGATAAACAAACTGTGGTCTATCCATACAGTAGAATATTATGCAGCCATAAAAAGGAAGGGCATTCTTTTTTTTTTTTAAAGATTTTATTTATTTATTCGACAGAGATAGAGACAGCCAGCAAGAGAGGGAACACAAGCAGGGGGAGTGGGAGAGGAAGAAGCAGGCTCATAGCAGAGGAGCCTGATGCGGGGCTCGATCCCACAACGCCAGGATCATGCCCTGAGCCGAAGGCAGACGCTTAACCGCTGTGCCACCCAGGCGCCCCAAGGAAGGGCATTCTGACATGTGCCACAACATGGACAGACCTTGAAAACATTATTCTAAAGTGAAATAAGCCAGTCACAAAAGGACAAATATTCCACTTACATGAGGTCCCTAGAGTAATCAAATTCACAGAGACAGAAAGTACAACAGAGGTTATCAGAGGTGCAGGATGGAGGGGTATTGTTAAATTAGTACAGAGTTTTTGTTGTAGATGTTGAAAATGTTTTGGGTATAGACCGTGGTGACAGTTACACAACTTTGTGAATGGATTTAATGTCACTGAATTGTACACTTACCAATGGTTAAAGTGATGAATATTATGTTATATATACTTTATCACGATTAAATATTTTTAAATTTAAAAAAATAGGAGTGATAATTAGAATGGGAAAAATAAACTAACACCACGCAGACAATGACCTCATGGAGTTTATGGTCTAATGGAAGAGGCAGAGAAATCAAAAGTGTTGCCCAAATGAGTGGAAGTATAAGTAACCAGGAACATGGAAAATGAGATGAACTTCTGCATACAGATGGCAGATTGGATGCACACCTTTGCTCTTTTCTGCGACCGCACCAAATGACAGCAAAGGAATTTTTGTGCAAAGGGACAAATCCACGAGGATGAAACATTGAGAGAAGGGCAAGAGCAACAAAACACGGGAGGCTGGAGAGCTGAGGGATGAAGGTGGATATTGTAATAGACCCAGAAAATTCAGGCTCCCAGAAGTCAAGGAAGCCAGGAAACACTCTGCTCTCCACTATATACCCTTGGAAAGTTTAGGAGTCAGGGGCACCACCAGGCTCTGAAGGTAGGGAAGCAGGGAGGGGTGACAAACAAAAATTGGTCAAAAGTCTGCTTAAGAAGCAGGCGAAAGCCCAGATCCCCCCTACACTGCACAAGGCTAGCATGAGTCCCTTCCACCACAGCAGAAGGCTAGACACTCATTCTCTGGAGGTGCTTAAACAGAAGGCCTCTGGCCTTGGGGAAGCCCAGGATAGATGAAGACGAGTAGAGTGTCAAAAATAGAGGGATTCAATAAACACTGGCACACTGGACCCCTATCCTCTTTCTTTTCTTGGCAGGAGGTAAGAAGAATCTTCTCTGGGGACTCTGACCAGCCTGAAAAGAATGACCCAAAGACACTACTATGAAGGATTTGCTAACAAACAGCTAAACCAAGTCATCCTATCACGAAGCTCAGTGGGAAGGAGCTCTTCCCACAAACAGAGCTTGCAATCAGCTTTTTAACCCCCAATTCTTAAAATATAAGCAGTTGGGGGAAAAAGACCAATTTGGAGTAAGTAGGAAACATACAAGGAGAAAAAAATGCTACCTAACGTCCTCAGAGACAAGAGAAAGTACTGCGATCATAAAATAAGAACAGGATGTCATAAAACAGGAAATTTCAGACCAAAAGAACTCTTGTAAATTCAAAACATGACAGCAGAAACAAAAGACTGAATAAAAGGCTGAATGGCAAATTAAGATAAAATCTACCAGAAAACTGAGCAAAAAGGCGAAGATGAAAAATAGGAGGAAATACTTCAGAAAATTAGGGATCTAGTTAATGGTTCTAACATCCTGATAGTAAGAGGATCAGGAAGAGAGGAAAGAAAAAAGAGGGCAGAAAATCACTAATGAACAGTAGATCTGAAGGACTGAGATTTCTAGCCTGGAGGAATCCACTGAGTTCCTAGAATAATGGATTAAAATAGATACACACATACTTTGTACTGTCTCCCCATTCCCCACAAGAAGCACCCTAAGGGCAGAGGTGTCTGTCTTTTTGGCTTGTTGCTGTATCTCAAGTAACTATGGTGGCACCCAGCATATCAAATAAATATTTGATGACTTAATGAAAAAAAGTAAAATAGATACACACAATGGCATCTCATTATGAAACTTTAAAGCATTAGAGAAGAGAAAATTCTACAACCTTCTAGAGAAAAATAAACAGATCATATGCAATGGGTAATTAGTCAAAATGGCTTTCTACTAGTCAACAACACCCAAAGCCAGAAGACAATGGAGCACTGTGTTCAAACTGTCAAAGGAAAATTATTTCTAACCTAGAATTTGATACCCAACCAAACTATCAACCTGGTTGCAGGAGGAACATATTTTCAGATATGCAAGGTCTCAAAAAGGTTACCTCCTATGTGTTCTTTCTCAGAAAACTATTCAACCAAAAAGAGGGAAGAAAGCAAGAAAGAGGAAGATGTGGGATAGGAGAAACACAAGAGCAAGATAAAGGAACTCCCCAGCATGATGGTAAAGAGAAATCCCAGGATGACAGCTCTGCAGCCAGCAGAGACGGCAACTAGTTCAGACCAGAGCAGTCAGAAGGCTCCGGAGACAATTCCTTTAAGGAGATGGAATCAGGTAGGGGATATGGGGAAATAGGTGATGGGGATTAAGGAGTGCACTTGTTGTGATATATGGAACTACTGAATCACTCACTATATTGTGCACCTGAGATGAACATAACATTGCATGTTAACTAACTGGAATTAAAATGAAAACTTAAAATTAAAAAAAAAAAGGAGATGGAACCAACAAACAGCTTCACATGTCTAAACCTCTCAAAAGGATTTAGGAAGCTGGAAGTAAGTTTGGGGTAGAATTTGGGGTAGGTGTGCAGAAAACAAAGCAAATTCTGGGGAAAACAAAGTGATTTAGGAAAAGAAATCTAAATTTACAAAATGTCTTGGCAGAGAATGGATGGAAGATAGGAAGGGTATGTGTGAGTAGAGGGGACAGAGAAGGCAAGGGACTAATGCCATCTTCTTCCACAGTGGGAAGTTAATAGACAGTGCTAACCTGAAAAATCAGGAAGCAGCAACACAAAGGTAGATTTCCAAAGAACCAGCAAAGAGTAGAAAGTGGTTGTCTCTGGGGAGGAGGACAGCTGGTTTTTGGTAACAGAACTTGTAGACCATACCATTTGACTCCCAACCAAGAGCATGTATAACTTTGATAAAAATAAATAAAGGCATATGGTACCAGGGGTATATTACAGGGATGTAACTTTAGATAGGGAGGTGGGCTCTGAGCTCTGTGTGAAGGTTGGACAGGGTCTAAAAGGCAAGGAGAGGGGGAGGGGATGGTGAGGGGGATGAGGGCCAGGCAGGCGGAGGGAGCAGCTGCTGCAGTGGCCTGGGAGGAGGGAGAGGGGGTCATAGGGGAGTGAAGGATCAGGGAGGTCAGTGCAGAGCCCAGCAGAGGTGAGGCCGCAGAGGTGGGTGAAGGAACAGACTTAAGCAGTACAGAGTTGAGTTTTGTCAAGATCTTTCCCAGAAGGTGTGAACAGCCAGTTAGAAGGGGCCAAAGTGGAGAGCTCAGGGAGACCAGCTAGAAGCAATTACAGAAGCCAAGGTGTGAGCTGATGGCTCCTTGGGCCAGGGCAGTGGTGAGAAGGTGGAGAGGAACAACTGAATGGGTTCAGGACAACTTGGGAGGAAGAACTGGCAGGACCAGACAACAGACTGGGGTGCATGGAGGCCAGGATGCCTGGCTTTCTGGTGTTGACAGAAGAGCCTTTCTATAGATGAGAGAAGAAGAGATCTTTTAAAAAATTGAGTGGTCCTCTTGGTGACATGGAGATCACACACTTTTGTCTGAAGGCAGCAGAGAAAGCAACCCCAGGAGAGACTTACTCCACGCTTCCTGGAAACAGATGACGTTCACTCCGCACACTGCGGCCACCTCTACAATGGCTTCTATGCGTCTGTGAAGAGCGGTGACCTGGCGATTCAGAAAGCAAGGATTAGAACCTATGTTCTTCTGTCGGTTGAGACCATTTTCAGAGCTCATCCCCACGAACGTGGAACAATCCCCCGCCTAGGCAGCTGCAAGAGGATGAGGAGGGCGGGGAGGCTCTGATATATCCTACTCGCATTAAGTCCAAAATCTGCAGTAAAAGGTGCAAGTGCATGGGGCGCCTGGGTAGCTCAGTCGACTGAGTGTCTGACTCTTGATTTTGGCTCTGGTCATGATTTCAGAGTTGTGGGATCCAGCCCCGTGTCAGGCTCCGCACTCAGTGGGGAGTTTGCTTGAGAGTCTCTCCCTCTGCCCTCTCACCCCCTTGCTCTAAATAAACAAATAAATAAATAAAAGGTGGAGGTGCAGAGGCTCTAGGGGCCCACACACTCAATGCTGCCTTTCAGAGCCTCAGTTTCTTCAACTGGAGAATGGGGAGAACCCCATCTGCCCTGAGGGCTTATCCAGTGGAGTGTAAAGCTTATCTGCTATTTACTGCCAGAGGGTCCCACACACAGGGCACACCTTGGCCATCCCCTGGAATAACTGCTCCTTTCGCCTCAGGACATAGTCCACTTTCTACCACCCTGCACTCAAGGCTCTGGCATGACTTGTCCTGCCACTTCCATTTTCCTGTGTGTATCTTATCATCGAATGAATGGATCCCATTTTCCAGGTGTATCCTCCTTCAGGAATGTACTTCCCCACTCCACCCAACCCTCCCTGGATGTGTTATTTATGTCATGCGTCACCCACAGAGGAGTGAGCCTCCCAGCAAAGGGCTGAGCATCAGGGGTGCCACAGCACTCCCCGGTAGGTCCCTATGGTGGCGCTGTTCCCATTGGGCTCTTGTGTTCCTCCACTGTCTGTCACTCCCATCACCCAACGAGCTCCTTAGGGGCAGGAGGAAAGTGTCTTCATCTTCTCAGTGTCCTCAGCACCATGCCCGGCTCCCAGGAGATGTCTGGAAGTGTTTGTTAGAGAAAGACCAGACGGACAGGCTGAAAACCCAGAGAGCACCAACTCGTCATGGTGCGGTCTCTGCCCTGTGAGACTGCACAGCAAGGCTCCCTGGATATTTGCTAGGTGCTGACAGGGTGCAGAATGTGCTCCTAGGTGCCGTGGGGGTGAGAACAGCGTCCTTGCCCTTTACAGTCTGAGATGGTTAAGGAAACGTATTCACAGTCAATTAATCCAGAGACAAAAAGTGACCTGAGAACCAGAAATCTTTTAATCCAACAAAAGCAGAAGGACCAAAGTGAAAGATGCTGCAGAATCTGACCTGGAATCCAACTGACCTTTTCTCGAGAACCCCTAGGAGTTCTGAGGCACGCTGAATCCCCAGGAAACCTCTGCAGAGAAAGCCTTAAAAGTCTGAACAGCGGGAGGAACGCTGTGAAGAAGTGGAGACAACAGATCTTCTGTGTCTGTGACAACATATTTCTTTAGGGACATACAAGATGCTGTCACATTTATATTAACCGTAAGGTCATAAGGAAACGTGTATCATATTGCCGCCACCGCGAGGCACCATCAGCTGACAGACACCTGGGTTTGGTGAGTCCCCACCCTCGGGATCACAGATGGACAGACAGGTCCTGACTGGTGTGTGCTGGCAGGTACCCTTCTGGCGAAAGAATGAGAGGCAGAGTTCCAGAAAAAGCATGAGCCAGACAAAGGGCACCCTCCCAACTGATCAACCGAACTTCAGATACTCACAGGAGAGGACGTGGAAGGGAAGGTGGAAAACACAGCGAGGAGCGAGAGGCAGGCAAAGAGAGGGTAGGAGCCAGAAGAGAAAGAGAAGCCAGAGATGCAGGCTATAGCGAAGAGGGGTGGCCAGGGCAGAAGCACCTAAGTGACCACTCATGGCGCCTATGGCTCTGCAGTGAGTAGCCACCCAGGGACTGTGGACGTGTGCAAAACACAGAGCCGGCCAGCAGCTCCGTTTATATATTTATGGTCAAAAGAGGCAGCACCTGTTTGGCCACAGGGGCATCTGCAGGCAGGGGGGTTCTGTTCTGAACAAGTCCCACACGCACAGTCCGAGGTGCCCTCAGCTGCTCCTCCGCGGCCTCAAAGGCATATCCCTGCAGCTCGAAGTCCCCTTTGGAGGCAGCTTCAAAAGCCCTGCCGGGCAGCTCAAGCTTCCTAAACGGGAAGGAAAGATGGAAAACGGTTTGCATGAGGTCTGCTGGATTGCAAATTCCCCTCTAACCCCCCCGTAGTCCCCTATCAGGTAGAGAGGAGGCGGGGGCATCTGGCGAGGAGGCACATGTGGCAACCCAGTGCCAGGGCCCACTCGTGGGAAGCTGGAGTAGGGGCTGGGAGGAGGGAGGGCCCTGCCTGGTGGAGAATGGGCACTACACCAAGTTGGACTTCACCAGGAAGGTGCCGTGGTCAGGCCTGTCAAAGCCGGGGAGCAGGGCGGGGGGCTGCAGGGTGACTGGTCAAGAGCTTGATGTTTCAGAGCCGCTGACCTCAGGGTGGAGATTAAAGTCTCAGCAGTCAGCACAGAAGAGAGGCAATGGATTTCCACAAATGTTTGTGGACTAGAATCAGAGGGCTCTGCTGAGCCTGGGGGATGGGGCAGGCTGTGATAAGACAGAGCGACTGCTGAGAACGGGGCTTAGGAGACAGCTGGGTGGAAGGGCCGGGTCTGATAGCATGAGGGGCACCCTGTGACCACTCGCCACTAAGGGTTACAGGTCTCTGGTGAGGCCCCCCCCCCCGTTGTGCTGCTGCTCCCCCCAGGGGCAGTCCCATGCCCGGTGCGGCGGGGGGGGGGGCTGGTGGGACCCAGGTGTCCAGACCAAAGGTGCAGGCACTCATTCTGGGTTGTGGTTCATTAACAAAAGCAAATGGATTATTTATAAAACCTTCCACCTAAGTGACCACCGGCCAAACGGCAAACACCTCCTGATGCTGGTTGGATGCCGTTCACTGAGGCAAAACCTGCAGGTGCACGGGACATGGCCTCTGGCCAGGAAGGCCTTACCATCTAGGGGCGAGATGGTTATGAAATACTCAGAGAACACATCAAAAAATAACCTGACAGCCATTATCTAATAATAATATTTCTCTCCTACTTTAAATCACTTTCTTAAAGACGTTTCTTTCAAAATCACAGCCCTGTCAGCCCAAGCCCCCTGTTGCCGCCCCCTGCCAGGCGGTTTCCATGTGACGGCCCTGACAGCTCCAAGTTGGGTTCCACCCCTGACAATCAGCTTGCTTTTCAACTAGTCAGGGTTGCGTTCACTTTAGCAGGTTAGAAATAGCAGCAGTGCCCACACCGTGCCTCCCCTTGCCGTGATTGCCTCAGACACAGTCCTCCTGCCCTCAAGCAGAAGGCTCCCCCTGCTACAGACTTTAGCCCCAGGACAAGTCACCATGGAGGGCAGGAGAAAAAGGAGAACGGCTCTGTGTGTCTGTTTCCCCTCAGGTCCTTGGGCGGGGGAGCCGGACTGTCCTTTGGCAGACGACTCATCCCAGGAAGAGACCAGATGGAAGAGATCTTATCTCACCTTTGCAAGCACACCTGTAGCTGTCACCTGGATGACAGATGTCCCTCAGCCCCTGGCTGTCTTTCCTTTTCCAATGCCCACAGCTGTTGGCTCTCCCTATCTTTCCACCTCCATGAGCCCCGTTATTCTGTGACATGGGGCCTTCCTGCCTTGTCATTGTATTGAGTCCTGCCTCCATCCCTCCCCCACCCAGCTCCCTGTGGACCCTCATTCTCCTAGGCCTGAGATGGCACAGGCCAGGCCGCTCCATCCTCACACAGACAGAGCCACCCTCAGGTTCTCTAGTCACCTCCACCTTCCTGTTATCCAAATGGTCCATCACCATGTCCCGCCCCGTTTAGGTTTGGAGAACCCAACAGCCCTCGAGCCCCAGTCCATAAACAAGTGCTGCGCCCACCAAAGGCTTGGCACAGGGATGAGGTGGGCCATAGACTGGCTATGGCCTGGCAGGGGGGTGAGGCAGAGACCAGTAGATGAACCACAATCTCAGAAGGAAACCCTCCCTAGGTCCCTATAGTCGGCCTTGTGCCCTACCGTCCCTTATCCTGATACTAAGGCCCCTCATGGCCTCACCTGTAATGTCAAAGAGGAAAGCCCATCACTTCCTGCTCTGGCCCCAACACACCCTCCTGGGCCCCTCCCCTGGTCCCCATCCCCTCCCCCACCACGGTCAAGGCAGACCTCGCCTGAGGGAGCCCAGCTCCCGCCTCCTCTGCAACCTCTAGCTTCTAGAACTTCATCTTTCCCCTCTAATAGCTCTTTACCATCAGCGTTTTAAATAATTAAACTAGAGCCTTGCTACAAAAGAAACACATGCTCGTGGGAGAAAAAAATCAGTGGAAAGGACATCAAATGAAAACTGAGTTCCCCTCTCCATCCTGCCCCTCAGCTCCAGTCCCGAATCTCAGAGACAACCCCTCTTAATAATGTTGTAGGTATTTCTCCAATATTTTCCTATATGTGTGTAAACCACATTCTTGTCCTGTATATTCTGCTCTTCCACTTGCATTTCTTACTTAACAATATGCATAGCTTGGACATTTCTCCCTGTCTCCTACAGAACTACCACATCCACCATTAAAGCTATTTGAGGGGCACCTGGGTGGCTCAGTTGGTTAAGCTCCCGACTTCGGCTCAGGTCAGGATCTCAGGGTCCTGGGATTGAGCCCCACCTCAGGCTCTGTGCTCAGTGGGGAGTCTGCTTCTCCCCCTCCTTCTGCCCCGCCCCATGCTCTCTCTCTCAAAAAAAAAAAAAAGCTATTTGAATCTCTCCCATTAAAAAAATAAATAACAGAGAGAAAAAAACAAAGGAAACACTCTCTGCTGGTCCCTCTTGTTACCTCACTTGCTCTCCTCACCTTCACTTTATAGGGAGCATTCCCCAAAGCCCTCGCCTCCCACACCTTCCCCAGCCTCCTGTTCTCTGGGGCCCACTCCCCCACTCTGAATTGCCACCAGCCTTCTGGTTGGCTTTAGCAGTGGGAGAGGCTCACACTCCTGTCTTCACCCTTCTAGACCTCCCATCTGACACTCTGTCTCTATCCTGCTTGGTGTCCTTGATTCTGGCCCTACGGCCCTGATCCCTACTTCCTCACCTCTGGAGTACCATGCAAAGTCTCCACTTCCTCTGATTTTTTTTAACAGCAGGTTCTCCTGAATCCCTCCTTGGGCCTGTGGCACTCTGTACTTACTCTTCCGCCTGGAATGAAGACAATCCCAAGCCCAGCCTCCCCCAGTGAGGACCACCTCTGCACAGTCCCTGTAGTGGGTTGAACTGTGGCCCTCAAAAGATACATCCACAGCCTAACACCCAGAACCTGTGAATGAGACTTTATTTGGAAAAAGGACATTTGCAGATGTAATTAAAGATCTCAAGATATGATCATCCTGGATTATCCGGGCAAGCCCTAAATCCAGTGACCGGTATTCTTATAAGAGATGCCCAGAGGTGGGGCACCTGGGTGCCTCAGTCGTTAAGCGTCTGCCTTCGGCTCAGGGCGTGATCCCAGGGTCCTGGAATCGAGCCCCACATCAGGCTCCCTGCTCCGCTGGGAGCCTGCTTCTTCCTCTCCCACTCCTCCTGCTTGTGTTCCCTCTCTCACTGGCTGTCTCTCTGTCAAATAAATAAATAAATAAAATCTTAAAAAAAAAAAAAAAAGAGATGCCCAGAGGAGAGACCGGGGGAAGAGGAGAAGGCCATGTGAAGACAGAGTCAGAGATTGGGGTGATGCTGCCACACGCTAAGGGAGGCCAGAAGCCACCAGAAACAAAGAAGTCATGGAAGGACTCTCCCCCAGAGCCTTTGGAGAAGTGTGGCCCTGCTGACATCTTGTTTTTGTACTTCTGGTCTTCAGGACTGTGAGAATAAATTTCTTTTAAATGTTTAAGCCACCAGTGTGTGGTAATTTGTTCCAGCAGCCTAGGAAACTGGACAGCATCCCCAATTCAGCTGCTCAGACTTCTCCAAAGCTGCTCCTCCTCAGATGAATGAACCAGCCACCTGAGGGTCCAAGCCAGAAAGCAGTATGATCTGCCTCCCCTGCTGCGTTGGCTATCCGCACCACCTGCTGACCTCCCAAGACCTCTGGACCCGTCCCCCTCTTGGCCCCCAGGCACTCTGTTACTTTGGGCCTCCTCATCTCTCACCTGCTCTTTTCAAGTTCTTTAAAGACTCCCACCACCATTAAGACAGGTCCCGCTGCCTTAGTGTGGTGTATGGAGCCCCTGGACCTACCATGGCTACTTTTGCCTCCTTCCCACAGCATTCTACACCTGCAGCCCCTGAATGAGCATGCTCCCTGGTGTCTGGGCCTTGACCCGGAGTACTTGAGCCCTTCCTGTCTCCAAACCAACTTCTCCACCTTCTTCAGAATACTGTCTAAGCACGGCGCCCCTGGGAAGCCTTTCTGAACCTCCCCCACCCTGTTCATGTATACTCTCTCCAGCTCTCCTTGCATCCTTCTCTTACCATGTAGGACAACCATCAAAAGGTGGAAAGCCCCTCTGGGGGCGGGGGGGACCCATGGCTTACTTATCCTTGTACTCCTAGTGCCCAGGACAAAAAGAAACATGCAATAAATGTTTGTTGAATGAATAAATGCTTCTTGGTTCTGGTTGTCTTAAAATTGAGAGTCCATGCTCTTTGAGGATTTCATCTGCCTGGCCCAGGCAAAAGCCCATTTAGCTCATTCACTTAACAAACATTTACTAAAGAGTCTTTGTGCTTGGCACAGCAATTAATTGGGAAAGAAGGTGATCTTGTGTGGAATGCAGTCAGGAGTCCTGAGGAAGGGCTGAAGACTCGGGCTCCACCAGGCCTTCAAAGAGGTGGCCATGTCAGTCAGGCTATAAGGACTGAGCAGGGGTTTAAGAGGGAGAAGACTTTTTAAATGACTAATGATTTTCCATCTTCCATTCACAATCCTGTGCATGGCCAAATCCCACCCAAAAGCAAGGACTGAGCAAGTACAAAGGATAATACCCCAGAGGTAAAGCCTGAAAGGCCTCAGTGCTGACCGGAAGAGAACTTTTCATGAACAGTTTATTGTAAGCCAAGCCCTTTGATGAGGCCCAGTCATCACCGGCCAATGGGTATTGGCTCTCATTTTACCACCCATTAGAATTCCTCCCCACTCTGGAGAGATCCAAATGCTCACACAAGGTCTCTCTTGCAAGGTGGTCCTTATCCCAGTCTCTAGAATGTGCCCCAGCCAGTCACCTATATGAGAAACTTATTTCTCTTTTCCTCTCTCTGACACCACAAACTCTCTCCATTTCTGTTCCCAGAAGAACATACCCACCTCATCCTCAAAAAAACCCAAACAAAACCTATTCCCATCCTGAGACCCTTGCTTTAAGACACTTTCAACACCTTCAACTCTAAGAGGCTTCCTTCTTGATAGGTACAGTGGAAAGTAGTAGCCCAGCATGATTTCACTGGAGGGACCTTGAAGGTCACCAGTCCCAGGTATCCCTCTTTGGGTATGAAGAGCTGTTTTCGACAGAGTTCTGTACCACTCCTACCCCTAAAAGCAGTTGCTCTACCTTCACCATCCACTAGCTCTGCTCACTAGCAGATGGTAAAGTTCACTTTATGTTCTCTCAGATCTGAGATCTGGCCTCCCTGCAGTAACTACACTGCAGCCAGCGGTTGGGAACCACTGATCCAATCAATACCCTTGAGTTTCAGGTTGATCAGGTTCCTGCCTCCAGGTCACTGCCACAAGGTCAGAAAGTGCACAGTCTGGGTTGGTCGGGGAGGGGGGAGCCCACCAATGGCCAAGGAAGTGGAAGGAGATTGATTAAGTCAGGAGCTGCATGGGGTCAGAGTTTGGATTTCATTCTAAGAACCATGGGAATCCTACACAGAGTTTCTTGTTTTTTTTTTTAAAGATTCCATCCATTATTTGAGAGAGAGAGCGTACACACACACAAGTGGGGAGGGCGGGGGGAGGGCTGGGGAGGACCAGAGGGAGAGGGAGAAGCAGGCTCCCCGCTGAGCAGGAAGCCCGACAAAGTGGACCTGGAGCCCAGGACCCCAGGATCATGACCTGAGCCAAAGGCAGATGCTTAGCTGACTGAGCCACCCAGGTGTTCCTCCTTTACAGAGTTTTAAGCAAAGGAGCAACAAGATATGATTTACATCTCCGGGTTGCTTGGAGAAAAGTGGATTGAAGAGAAACAAGAGTGAAAGTGTCTTCCAGCTTTGTATACCCAGCGTCCAGCGGTGCACTAAACTCAGAAAGTCCTAGTGATGCACATGACTGGCTGGGAGTGGAAAAAGATTTGTACTGACTGTGGTAACTAACTCCTGTGGCTTGCGAGTGGGAAAGGTTCCTACTCCAACCAGCTTCAGCCAGCCTCTACCTTCAACGATCTCCAGAGGCCCAGTAACTGCAGGAAGTAGGGGCAGGGCCTGGACAGTCAGGTGACTTGCTAGGGGCTCTGGCTGGAGGCACTGACCCAGACAGACACCCAGAACACAGGCCTGGCTCTGGGGTCCTGCTGGTCACTAGAAGTAGGTAAAGCATGCTGGGTGGCCACAGAGAAAGCCACAGAATGTAAAAATCTGTCCTTCCCCCCCTCCAGGTTCTTTTCCCTTCCGAATTCTGGGCAACAAGGGGAAAACTGGCTTGTAAAGATCACTCAGGGGTTGTGCAACCCTTGAGGCCCAGAGCCATCACATCTAAATCTCCTAAGGCTTCTGCTCACCAACTCAGATTTTCATTGACCCCTCAGAACCCTTCAGATCCTGAAGCACTCTACTTGGTTCCCCAGACCCACACTCGCTGGCCCCAAAGTCTCCCCACCCCAGCCTCTGGGCCCCAGACCTGGTTTCCTTGCCATAGAGAATGCGTTTCACCTCCCGCAAGTCTGCGGGTGGCAGGTGCTTCTCCAAGCACTGCTCCAGTGACTCCCATTCAGGCCCCGCCATGGCTGGAGTCTGCAAGCGCGGATATGAGGCGCTGATGTCCAAACGAATACTGCCTACCCTTTGCCCCCAGAAAAAGGAGAGGGAGGAGCCGACGACCAGGTCCGCGCACGCGCTCTCCTCTCTACCCGAGCCCCTGGAGGGCTCACGTGAGGCACGCCCCCTCCTCGCGCCTCCACGGCGCTCAGCCAATCAGCGTCCCGGGGCTTCGCGGGTGGGACCGCCCCTTGCCCTTCGCACCTCCCTCCGCACGCGCTAGGACACGCCCCTTCCACGAGCGGGACCGCCCCGGGCCCTCGCGCCTTGGCCGCACGCCCGGAGCTGCCGCTGTGCGCTACTTGCGGCCTTTGGAGGCCTCGCACGGGTACCCAGGAGCGTTCTGTTGACCTCCCACTCTCCCTCGCCGTCCGGTTCCTGGCCAGAGGTGTCCGGCGGGACCGAGAACGCGGAGAGGCGGTGGGGGAGCCCTGGGCGCGGCCTCCGGGGGGCAGCGGCGCGGTCTGAGGTAAATGCCGGGCCCGCCCTGTCGGACCCTCGCCGGGCCGGTTCCCGCCGCAGCCGGTGGGCAGGGTCTGTCCCCGCCGCGACCTCGGTCTCCGGTCGGCGGAACCGGGGCTGCCAGCCAGGCCGGCCCACCGCACGGGACTGCGGAGGAAGGTACGGGACGAGTTTCAGTGTCCCAAGGGCAGTAACTGCACCACCGTTTTCCAGTGCCCCGTATTTGTGGGAATTTATGGCTCCCCCCGGCGCACTCCCCCCCAACCCCCCGGGGTCAGGCTGGGAGGCCCTGGCCGCACGCGCCCACCCAGGGCTTCGGGGTCCGAGCCTGGCCAGCGCTGGCATAGCTTGAGCGAAGGTCAGGTGATCCCATGCGCTTTCGTGGAGTGACTACCGCAAAATGCTGGGTCCCTGGACAGGGGCTCACCCTCAGCTCTGCCGTCTTCAGTGGGTGTGCCCGCATGGGCACTTTGGGGGGGGCGGTTTAGACTGTCGCTGAGATGATAGAGGTGAGACCCCTCTCGCAGTTCCCGCCGATCCAGAGAGTGCTATGCTACCCCCTCCTGAGCCAAAGAAGATAGACTTTTCAGCCCAACTGAGAATTAGAACAGAGCAGCTTAACTCTGGTGAAGAAACCAGTCGGCCCAAATCCTGATTAAGCAACTTGCAAACCTTGTGACTCCAGGAAAGTTATTCAGACACTCTGACCTTCTGTAGTTTTATCTGTAAAATAGGAATACAACTACCTTGCAGGATTGTTTAAAAGTAAGATAAGATAGGGGTGCTCCGATGGCTTAGTTGGTTGAGCATCCGACCCTTACCTCAGGTCTTGATCTTAGGGTTGTCAGTTAAAGCCCCGCGTTGGGCTCCCCGCTGGGCTAGAGCCTACTTAAAAAATTAAAAAAGTAAGATAAAATAAGCACAAAAGGATCTACAAGTCGGTGCTATAGACCAAATGCTTTTCTTTCTTTTTTTTTTTTAAAGATTTTATTTATTTATTCGACAGAGATAGAGACAGCCAGCTAGAGAGGGAACGCAAGCAGGGGGAGTGGGAGAGGAAGAAGCAGGCTCATAGCACAAGAGCCTGATGTGGGGCTCGATCCCACAACGCCGGGATCATGCCCCGAGCCGAAGGCAGACGCTTAACCGCTGTGCCACCTAGGCGCCCCAGACCAAATGCTTTAGATATTTTTTGTAAGTCAATAACCGACAAGTTTTGGCCATTGTTTTGATAAATGTTAACGGACAGTTTCTAGTATCTGATGGAGCTCCCTTTTCAAGAATGCAAACTTTGTCTGAAGGCTTTTTGTATATAAGGCTCTGAGATAGGGACAATACACAGAGAACAAGACCTAGTGCTTTTTCTTCATCGTTTAAGGTAGGGACAAACTTGTAAATACTTATAGATACAGCAGATTTAAATAATCTGATGTGAAAAAGGTATACATCATGCCATGGAATTCAGAGGAAGGGGTGACTTCTGGCCTAGAAAGGGAAATTGTTTAAGGCCTAAGGAAGAGGTCCCATTGCTGACTCAAAGTGCCTCAAAGGAAACTTGACTCCCTCCCCCCTCCCCAGGCCTGTTCTTATCTTCTGTATGGTATTTCCTATTTTAGTTAATGGTCTCACTGCCCACTCATTTTGTCAAGCCTTTGAGAGTCATCCCCAACTCCTCCATGTTCTTTCCTTCCCTCCAAGGAAGCATCAAATTCTGCTAAATTTATCTCCTAAATTTTGTTAAAATCCTTCCCCTTCCCACCTCATGCCTACAATCACGTCGTCTTTTGCTTGAATTGTTGTTAGTCTTCTAACTTATCCCTGTACCTCTGATGTCTATCCTTAGTTGTCTTTCTAAAACTGATATCTTAAGAACGAATTCTCAACATTTGCTGCAACATGGACGGCACTGGAGGAGATAATGCTAAGTGAAATAAGTCAAGCAGAGAAAGACAATTATCATATGATTTCTCTCATCTATGGAACATAAGAACTAGGATGATCGGTAGGGGAAGAAAGGGATAAAGAAAAGGGGGGTAATCAGAAGGGGGAATGAAACATGAGAGACTATGGACTATGAGAAACAAACTGAAGACTTCAGAGGGGAGGGGGTGGGGGAATGGGATAGACTGGTGATGGGTAGTAAGGAGGGCACGTATTGCATGGTGCACTGGGTGTTATACGCAACTAATGAAGCATCAAACTTTACATCGGAATCTTTGGATGTACTGTATGGTGATTAACATAATATAATAAAATTAAAAAAAAGATCACTGAATAAGCCAGTTGGCTTTAAAAACTAAAAAAAAAACAAAAAAAAAAAACAAAAAAAAAACTGATATCTTACCATCCTTTGTACCCTCTCATTCAATGACTCCCTACCTGGAATGACCTTTTATCTTCTGTTTTGTGAGCTCCTACTCGTCCTGCAATGTGCAGCTCAAATATCGCCTCCTCTGTAATGTCTTCTCCAATTGCTCCAGGAAAAGCATAGATTTCACTAACCCTTTATGGATACCTCTGTTAGAGCATTTATCAAGAACTATTGTGTAATTATTCCTGAGCCCTGGGCAGGAACTGGGTCTGATCTACTTTTGTATCTACAGGGCTCTGGCACTCAATAAATGACTGTTGAAGGAGTGAATTCTGATGGGATCAAGGACAGATTCATTAAGGTGGTGACATCTGAGCTGGACCTTGAAGCAGAAGTAGAAACTATTATTACTAGTTAAATTGCCTAATCCATCTTTCCCTACTGTTCAGTGACAGGTCATTCACACTAGGTCATTATAAACCAGGGTTTCACAAATATGAAGTGCTAACCTGAGAAGGATTAAAAAAACAGTTTCTATTTAAATTTTTATATTTGCCTAATTTATTTTTCAGTCTAAATAGTAAGATACATCACTAGATCCTTCTATGGTAATCATTAAAAAAGACTTTAAGTTCTGCCCTAGTTTCTTTTTGAAATACCCAGCCAAACCTCAAAGGTTTTAATTGCATGCAAGTGTACTAGAATGAGGGCCTCCTCCTTATTTTGGAGACCAACTCGTTTTGTGGCAACATGGTGTGGTTTATGGATATATAATCACTAGAGTGTATACAGACATGAACAGGAAGAATAGAATGTACCACAACCTTAATATGGTGGTTATTTCTGGAGAAGGAAGTAGGGGAATGGGATAGAGGAATGGGCATCATCTGCTGATATATAATAATTTAATTCTTTTTTTTTTAAGATTCAAAGCATTAAAGTGCCATTTCTTGTCAAAAAAGATTTGAGCATATGATTTTTAACATTTTAAAAATCTAGGTATTTGTTATGTTTTTCTTTATATTTGAAATATTTTATTAAAAAATTAATCTGTAGCAAAGAGAGCCTTAGACCAGGAGTCAGGGAATCTACAGTTTAGTCTGGGTTCAACCTTTATCTCAGTTTTCCTGTTGTAAGAAAGGTTGGCGAGGGGAAGAGGCTGGGAAGACAGTGTATAGAGATGAACTAAGCCTTTCCTAATACTAACAAAATAGGATTCTAATAATCTAGTCATATATAAATTCCTCTGTTAACATGCTTATTTGTGACAAAAGACTTTCATTATAGAAGCTGATTTTATAGAAAGAGCTCATTTGTTAGAAATGTACTAGTGTCTGTTTTTAGGTGTTACTTTTAAATTCACAGTGTGCGTTAATCTTGATTCTTAAGGAAAGTGTTTAAAGTACTATGGCCTCTGCTCGTCACATTTGAAGAACTAAAATTTTATGATAATCAATCCTGAGCAGTCCTTACAAGGGCTATGACACGGAGATCCCACCTGTCCTCTTTTCTCCTTCGAGCAAGAGGGCTGCTTATACCGTCATTTAGCACTTTACAACACACACAATCTTTTGCCTCTTTTGTCCCATTTCATCCTCCCAGTAATTCTGTGAGCTATGGGGCAGGTGTTCTTGGTGTTTGTCACATTTTCAAGTTAAACATGACATGTACTGGAACTGAAAATACTGGAGCCAATATTTCACTGATAGTCATGGGGGAAAGATTTGAGGTGACCTGATTTCTAAGCAACTTTCTAAAGGCCCAATTCCTTTCTTAATTTGTCCCTACATGATGTTCCTTAGCTCAGAAATCACAGTTCTTCTTTATTTGCTAGGGTTCATTTTATCAATATTATTATTATCCTTATGTAGACTTCAGTGTCCCACATGAAAAAGTTTTGCAGTAGCATACCCAAGCTGACTGAAAATGGATTTTGTAGCAGAGAAGAGCCAACCCAGCCAAAATGGTGACTTTGTCTGCCAATGGTGAAGTTTCTTTGTCTGCCTTTTAGTGGCCTGAATGTTTTGTCTTTTGTTTTGCTTTATCCCTTGTTTCACTTGCTTCTCCTCTCATGACTAGGCATGTTCTTCCCTGCAAGGCCTTCTTTACTCATTAGACTTGCATAATACACCTTAATGTTAGTTGACCAACACTAAAATACACTGATCAACTCCATTCTAGTAAGGTCCTCTTCAAACCCTGCAGAAGGAACCTCTGATAGTGTAGTGTCAGGCATAGGAGAGGCCCTAAAAGAGATATTTAGATCAGGAAACCCCACCCCTCGGATAACACCATTCAACAGCCTCATTTTTTTTTTCTGGAATGTGGCCTATCTGATGCATTCCTATTGCTACTTATACATTCCTTGTACAGGCTCTCATCATTTCTTAAATTACTTAAACCAACTCATAATCAGTCTTTCTGCCTCCCAACTTCAAATTCCCCCTTGGTCTTGGTTCCCAGGGTGATCTCTTCTTCAATGGCACTCCATTAGTTTAGTCCAAAGTCCAAGAGTGCATGGAATAAGGCCCTCTGATTGAACCTCATTTCATGCTATCACTCTTCCCTGCCCTACACTTTGGGATCCAGTATTGTCCAACTGCTTCCAGTTGTACAAACATTCCATGCCATTTCACACCTTTGTCTTTGCTCAGCTCCTTCTTCACTTAGTTCTTACCCAAACCTTAAATTCAAGTATCTCTTCAGTAAAGCCTTTCGTGGCTCCTCCAGGCTTACCTAAATTCCCACTTCTGTGTTGCCATAATATTCAATCTGTGAAGTTTCTTGAGGTTAGAGGTATGACATGTCTTTGAATCTACAGAGCTTTGCATATAACTGGAGCTCAATAAATGTTGAACCAAATTGAACACCATATCAGTACTTAAAAATGTTCGTAGTCACTTGATGAGTCCTTTTTACATATATTAACTCAGTAGATGCTTATTTCACCTGCTTTTTAAAAAGACCACAATTGGCTGTGCCAGATGCATGCTCCTCTCCTTTCAGTAACACTCTCAGCTGCCTTTGCTGCAGCCCTGATCGTATAGAATACAAGTAGTCCAAATCCTTGAGTGACTCTCCACAACAATAGAATTGGGGGAGGGAGTCCATCCTTGGGGACTACTTCATATAGCACAGCTCTGTTTACTGGGAAGTTGTGGTTCAATATTTCATGGTTCATATCTCTCTAATTAGCCTCCTGGTTCATATTTCCTTGGATTGAGAGTTTGGTGGGATCCTTGGCCGTAACATTCTTGAGTTATAGATAATATGCTTCAGACTTCATTTTTAGAAAGTCCTAGCTATAGGTAACAGATAGCTGTCTACTTGTATTTTGAGAAACAGTACATTGTAACAGAAAGAACATTGAATTGAGTATATAAACAGGTTCTAATCTTGGTTTTGCTATTAGGTAATTGCAGCTTTAGGTAAATTACTTGATACCGCTTCCTAATCTCTTAATTTAAAGGTATTGGACTAATTCTCATAAATTCTATGATTTTATTATTGCTAGAGTTTGACATCCCTTAAGTGTTGTAACAACTATTTTCATTGAGACCCCCCCTTTTTTTTATGTGGATGGCAAGGGCAAGTAGAGCACATGTGCCTAACACCTGCAGAAGAACTCCTTGGACATTCGTGCCTTAAGGCCAGGACTGTTCACACTTATATTGGATTGCCATTCATATAGTGGGAGCTGCACTGGGCTAGAAATCTAAGGACTTGGGGTTGAACCCTGGTTCTGTACTTTTTGGTTATGTAACCATAGACAAGTCGTGACCTTTCTGAACCTCAGTTTCTTTATCTATAAATGAGGATCATAATATCCATTCCACTTTCTTTGATTTGAAAGAGTCAAATAAGCTAAGCTGAAATATCTTTGAAAATCTATAGTGTTATCTGTATAAGATAATTATTTTTAATTGAGGAAAAGGTGTTTGAATATACTATTACCATGGGACCCCCCCGCCACACACACCCATCCTTAATGTATGGGATACTTATCCTTGAGGTATTTTTCCAGTAGTGATAATGCCTTTGCACTGAATCACTTATATGCTTTCCACCAGTTCTTCTGGGGATAAATAGCATGCATTTTGAACATTGAGTAATTTTTGAGGAAGGCTGCAGTCTGAGGCCATGAAATAAAGCAAAGTTGACTAGTCGAAGCTGAAATCTAGGCATGAACCATCGCTAGTTTGTTAATCATTTAGGCTAGCCAACTACGCACAGGCTCATGTATCATTAGGAATGCAAAATCCCAGGTTGACTTTTGGGGACCCAAATTTCATGAAATATCAATGTGGTAAATAAAGCTTCTTCTCAAAGAAAAACAAAAACAAAACAACCTTCTTTTCTACCTCCTTCTCCTCCCAAAACAATTAGATAAATATGCAATGGGCGTAGTAGCAAAACGTGTGGCATTTAGAGATAGTTGTCTCTAAGCTCAGTGTGAGCCGACAGTGTGTTGTGGCTGCCAAAAAAGCTGTTAAGGCCTTAGGTTGCATATTGAGAGGTGTAGTGTCTAGAGCACACCTGAAATTTATCTAGCTCTGGGCTAGATACAAAGGCATATAAATCATCTTGAATACATCCAGAAAAGAAAGAGTAATGTTGCTGAGAACATTTAATGACGACAACAACAACAACAACAAAGAGTCAAATGCCCTGGGAACATTTATCTAGCAAAACAAAGCAAACGATTCATGAAGAATATTGTCACTTTATTCAGACATCTGAAGGTGGCCACATATAAGAGGTTTATAGTTGTTCTATTTGGCCTTAAGGAGAGGAGCTGGAGTCAATAGGTAGAGACTCAGGGAGGCATATTTCAACCCAACGCAGTTATTTTCAACAGGTGGTATAAAATGAAATAGGCTGGCTCTGCAGGCAATGAGTTCTCAGTCATTCAGGATGTTGAAGGATGGTCCAGATGACCACTTGGTGGGAGTATTGTAGAAGAAAGTCAGTCATCAGATGGGTGGTTGAACCAGATAGTCCATGATTTGTGTATATTGCTTTAACATGAACCAAAAAAAACCCTAAAAGCAAAAAACCAACAACTTAGGCATATTAAATGCAAAGAACCATACACAGACCGTAGAATAATACAAGACAGCTTGGTATCTGAAAAAGTGAAAGTCAGCATGTGCAATTTTACTGAAGAACCAGGTGATGAGAAGATTTTATTATTAATATTAGTAGTGGTATTGTATTTGGTTTGGTTGGTTTTAAAGGAAAAGGACCATTTTTTTACTGCTAGTGTGAGTGGACCTAGATTCTAGGACCTAATGATTACTGGAGTTCCGGTTGTAGAATCAGAGGATGAAACAACCAATTTGTGGTTGTAAAAAGTAATTTCAACTTGGAAGTGGTTGGGGCTCAATTAGAGGGGAAAAAACCCCGTATGGGGATTAAGAGACCAAGCAGGTACACAGCTGTACCAGTCTAAGGGTGAAACAAACATACAGAAAGAATTAGATATTTGTGAAGCCAAGCCAAACAGATTTGTGTTCTGTACTTTACTTGCCGCCTCGGATAACTGGCATCTTGAAATCTTCACTGAAGCAAAGTAGATTTTGTGCTCTGAGAGGCTGTAGTGTGTGCTAATGATCCATCGTGGAGCGCTTGCAGTATTGTAATAAGGTCCCAGGTTCTTTGCCCCACCACCAACCTTACCACTGGCAAGTCCTGCCCTTAGTCCCAGGATTTGAGTCCTACTTCATGTCTCAACCTTGCTGCTAGCCCTGCCTGAATAAATGCCCCAAGCTGGATAACTAGTCTACTATATTTGAAGCATTAAGACTTCTTGCACTCCAGCTCAGTCATTGGAGCTACATTTTGTTTCCTTAAACCCAGGTCTCTCTGGCATCACAGTGCATTATCCCCTTTTAAACTTAGCACTGCCAAAGACTTGAATCTAGATTTTGAGTCTTACTCTGGTTGCTGGGGTCTGCTAATTCTTTTTTTTTTTTTTAAGATTTATTTATTCATTTGAGAGAGAGAGGGACTAGCAGGGGGAGGGGCAGAGGGAGAAGGAGAGGGAGAGAATCCGAAGTCAACTCCCTGCTGAGTGCGGAGCCCAACACGGGGCTCGATCCCACGATCCTGAATCATGACCGGAGCTGAAACCAAGAGTCAGAGCTCAACTGACTGAGCCCCCCAGGCACCCCTGGGCCCTGCTAGTTCTTGCCAGACTCTAACACTGTTTCCTGGACTGCCAGCTGCTAAATCTCATGGCCCCAGAGCCTCACCTCTGGATCTCTGTGGGTGCTGCAGATAAAGGCTTCAATTCTCTAAGAATCAGGGCCCCCTTGATCATCATGAGCCTTTCTTACAGTCCCAGTTTTCTCCCCGATTAAGGGAGTTGGTCTGACCATGCCATCTACACTTGGAGAGCCAAACTGACATTGGCCTGTGCCAGAGCAATCCATAGAAGCCCATCTTCCATACTCAGCCTCTGCAACTAGCCAACAAGAGCTTCCTGAACCTGGTATCATGTGTCCTGCTGGAATTCTGAGCTGTGCTTCTGGGCTCCCTACCCCATCTCTGTTAACTTAATAAGTGGGTACTTTTCCTGTCTGGATTTTAAAGAGTTAATTTTAGCAGTCCGTGGCAGGCTGTATAGCTTGTTTTATAGAGATCTTATAGGTGTTTAATATATGTGTTCTCTTCATTGGTTAGTTTTGTAAACATGCGTTGAATGTGCCAGACATTGTGCTAGGCACTGGGGTGAAAAATGAGTAAGTTGTGGTGCTTGTTTTCATCAACATAGTGATGGCTCCTATAGATATTTCTTGAGCACCCGCTATGTACCAGGTACTGTGCTAGGCCTAAAAGAGACTTCATAGGGTACAGAAAGTGCATTATGAAGGGGTAGGAGGAAAAGCTGGGTAGTTTGTATTATATACATAAGGCTCCAGACATAGCACATGGTTAGTGCTTGATAAACAATAGCTGTGTTTATAATATTAGGTGATAACATTACCGAAAGTGCCACACAGGTCCAGAGGTGGGAGAACAAACATCTGAGCCAGAGGATGTGTAGAGGTCACAGGAAGGTCAATCCAAAAAAAAAGAAAAAGGAAAAGCGAGACTGCAAGCAGAAAAAGATGACCATTGCAGAGTAGCCAGTCTGTCTGGAACAGCAGAGTAGATAAAGGGTTGCACTGCACCAGTATATGGAAAGATGTCTAGAGAGTTCCAGATATATGTGTGCTACAGAGACTCTAGCCATGAAACCATTAACCATATTCACAGGAGAAAATGATTGCATGAAGTTTTAAAAACCGGAAGGAGACGACAAGCCTGAAAATTATCCAATTAAAGGAAGGAAGATTGCAGACTGCTTAGTCACCTGAAGAGAGTAGCCCTTACAAAATGAGAGGAGATGATTACATCACTTAAGTGAGCATTGATCAACGTGTTTGGCAGGACAAGTGGAAATGTTTTTCTCTTAAATAATTCAAGCTGCAGGCTTCCAATTCAGTTTAAGATAGTATAAGTGTCTGCTATATATAAATGTGTATGGCATACCAGTGGTGAATGAGGAGAATTTAAAAGAGGAATAAGTAAAACTTACTGTCTGTATTCAACTGAGTGTGCATGAATAAAAAACCCGATGGTAAATATACGATAGCCTTCAGTTGAACACATTATACAAACACAAGGAAATTCTATTTGCTTTTTGATCCAGATTATAACATGCCTATACCATATAGTAATATTGTAATCTGAGGGAGTCAGGCCTGTGAGTTAAAGACCTTACTATTTCTAATATTCTATATCTCTATAAGGTAGACTTAATTCAAGTTCTATGACAAATTTTCATGGCTGGTTGTTTATATTTTCCTGAGTTAATAGATTACAGAAAGTGGTGGGAAACAAATGAAATTAAAATAATATTAAAGCTATGGCTATGTGAGATGGGATTATATAGTATTGATAGCCTTTATTTTTTTTTAAGATTTTATTTATTTATTTATTTGAGAGAGAGAGAGAGATAGCAAGAGAGAGCAGAGCGGGGAGGAGAGGGGGAAACAGGCTCCCCGCTAAGCAGGGAGCCTGACCAGGGCTCAGTCTCAGGACCCTGGGATCATGACCTGAGCCAAAGGCAGATGCTTAACGGACTGAGCCACCCAGGTGCCCCTCGTATTGATATCCTTTAACTAGTAACTTTACCATCCATTGGGAAACAGTGTTCTTTTATTAGAAGCAGCACAGTATGGTAGCAAAATCATAAGTTTTTAAAGTCCTGGCAGAGCTATGTATTAGTTTTATAACTAATACAAGTTACTTAACTTTTCTGGACCTTCTTTTCCTCTTCTTTAGAATAAGATGATAGGACTTGCATGTATGGCTACTCCAAAGGTTAAATGAAAAGCAGATCTATAAAATAATTAGCAGTACGGTGCCCCACTCTCAGTAGGGGCAACCCTTCCCCACAGTGATGTTGCCACTCTTCAGAATATTTGGAAAGCCTCTCCCTACATTGCCTACAGAGTCTGTGGCACAACCTCTGGCGCATTAGTGCTGATGCTCAAGAAATCTAGTTTGTTTTTTAGGGGGGAAGGTTGAAGGTAGGTTTTATTTTTGAAAAAACAATAATAAGAAAAGTTAACTCAGAACTAAGTTATGAGTGATCAGGTTTACGATGTTAGTGTGTCAGTAAAGTTTGGACTGTAGATTGACCTTGAAAGCAACTCCAGAGCAGAGAATTTCCAGAAAAGTGTTGAACAAAAACAGCATTTTTGGAATCGGTCTCAGATAAGTTCTTGTATGTTTAAATGTTGGCTTTATTACATTATAATCATACCTCAGTTCTGTGGAAAGGATGATGCAAAACAGCATTGAATAGAGACTAGCAGAATGTGAGGAGAAAATAAAACCATAGAAAGTACATAGAGGCCATCCTACTGGCACAGAGTTAATTAAAATGTTTTAAAATTCTTTCTTTATATACAACTCAAGCCTGGGTACTAACAATTTTAAAAGTCACATTTCTAAATCTTGCTATATTAAGGCCTATTACATTCTCGCAGAGCACAGCACTCTTACTTTGTCTTCAACTCAGTATACCTTCAAATGAAGGTATCTTTCTCTTACTAACATCCTTCTTTCAGCTTCCCAGACTTAAAAACTTCAGTCTGGGGTGCCTGGCTGGCTCAGTCAGTGGAGCATGCACCTCTTTTTTTTTTTTTTTTAAAGATTTTATTTATTTGACAGAGAGAGACACAACGAGAGAGGGAACACAAGCGGGGGAGTGAGAGGGAGAAGCAGACTTCCCGCTGAGCAGGGAGCCCGATGCGGGGCTCGATCCCAGGACCCTGAGATCATGACCTGAGCCTAAGGCAGACGCTTAAAGACTGAGCCACCCAGGAGCCCTGGGGCATGCAACTCTTGATCTCGGGGTTGTGAGTTCAAACCCCATGTTGCGTATAGAGATTACTTAAAAATAAAATCTTTAAAAAACAAAAAACTTCAGTCTGATTCTTTTTTCTTACATTAAACCTGTTACTGTCCTTTCTGCCTTTGAAATGTCTTGCATTCTGCCCCCTTTTCCAGTCTTACTGTACCCACCATCATTACCTTTCTTGCTGGAGCTGGCCTGGATCACTCTATTATCTAGGAAGCTCATTTCTCTGTTTTCTTTTGTCTCCTGATAGAGCTGTTTTAGATTAATTTTCCTAAATAACACTCCCATCTTGTGTATATATTTGTTACAATACCTAACACATTGATTTATAAATAATTATTTACGAGGTACTAATTTGAGTACCTGTCTGTGGTTGGATTTTGAAATCTTCGAAAATAGGAGCTATGTTCTTTATCCATGCCAGTAGTGCTTAGTACAGGGCCTTGCACGCGGCTATGTGGCCCCAAGTAAGTTATATAACTATTCTGTGCTTCAATTTCCTCATCTGTAAAATGGTAATAATAGTACCTATCTCAAAGCTTTGCTGTGTTAAGAGTGTATGCATGTGTATCAAAAGGTAGCTTTTATGTTATGATAGCTTTTGTACGTGATAGTTTTTGCGTTATTATAACTCTCAAAAAAGTTACAGCTTTCTTATTCAAGGTAAACTCCTTTTTTCCTGACTCTTCAAAGGCCTCCATTTTCGGACCACCTTATCTCTCCAGGTTGGTCTCATTGTCCCCTAACATAGTCTCCTATCCCCATTAGAGGCCATGCTCCTTTTTGTCCAACCAGTGCTCTGTACTGTTTATTGGCCATTTCCATCCTGGAGCATCCTACCCCTTCCACCAATGCCCTCACAAGCCCCACCCATCCTTTAAGGTCCTCAGGAAGTCTCTCCTCCTGTGGGAGGTCTTTATCAGCAGTTGCACCTTACACTCACCGCTCTCTTCTGAGCTCCTCTGTTATTTGGAGTTTGTATCTCAGTTTAGGTACTTAATACTGTAGTCTCTATGTTTCTTTTGTCTCTCCAAAAAGAGTAAGTCCCTAGAGGATAGGGACCATATTATATTTCTTTTATATTCTCTACTATCCATGGCATTGTTCTGGGCTTGTATTCATTCATTTCATGTGCTTTCTTGATGCATATTTAATGACTCTAGTAGGAAGTGGGATACAATAATTAATAAGAGGTACTTCCATTCTAATGGGGAGCTAGAGATATAAATATTTAGGATTTTGTATGGTCACTGTTATGGAAGACTTCAGAGCAGGTGATTAATGCTCAGATCCATTAATTAGATAAATCACAGATCTGAGCAGAGGGTGAACTGGGTGAGTGACTGGAAGTCAGGGCCTTCAGTCTGGAGCATTAGCTGTGGCATGACAAAGGCCTGAACCAAGGCACTGGAAATAGGGTGAATTCAGGAGATATTGTGGTAATTAAAAGGGATTTGCGACCATTCAAATACAGAATATGGAGTATAGACAATACACTCAAGACGACTCAGGCTTCTTCCTTGAGCATTGGTTTGATGGTGGAGCCATTTAGGAAACAGGAGCCATGAAGGAAAAAAAGCAAATTTGGAGATTTAGATACCTATGGAAGCTCCACAGAGAGATTCCTGTGACCAGTTGGAAATTCAGGTCTGGAGCCTAAGGATTGGAATTTGGACTAGAGAGAGCGAGAGCTGAGAATCTTAGTAAATAGTGGTGGTTGAGTCTATGGGAAAGGAAGAGATCACCTGAACACAGGAGGCAGAAAGATGAGAGGTAGAAGGTGACTGAAACAACAATGTTCAGAGAAGTTAGTGAGATGCAGAAATGAGTAGGCCACCCAAGGTCAGAGTGCCAGGCAGTAGTTAATGCTTGAGGGGTCAATTCACAAGTGTGTATTGAATTCAGAGTTTGGGAGAGCATTGAAATGGGCTAAGCTGTCCCTAGTAGTTCAATATATAGTGGCCAAAATGAATTGAATTAGGGAGAAGGAAGGGCCAACTGTGAGGATAAGCTTTGAATAAGCTTGGAATGACAAGAAGGAGAAAGAACAGCTCATTGTTTGAGGATGAGATCTGCCTTTTTTAAAAATGAAACTCTTTTGAACACTTTTGTGAAAAAAGGGGAAGGAGCCAGAAGAGGGAGAAGGCAGTGTCTGTTGCGTGCCAGGCTATCCCCTAACACTTTTATACATTCTTTCATTCCATTCTCATAATCACCTTGAAGTGGGGTGTCCTGTCCACTTGACACATGAGGCTCAGAAAGGCTAACTAACTTGCCCAGGGGGTGAGGATTTGTTGGACTACAAAGACCAAGTACTTGCCCACCCCATGTCGCTGTTTCCAGGCTCATTTCCACCCCTTTAAATTTTGTTGGTCCAGATTTAGAAGGAGATGGGAAAGAATGAGGCCAAGGTCACTGTATAGAGACTGCCAGGGGAGCAGTAAGGATAATATCTCATGACAAGAGTCAGGACATGAGGAAGAACCTGAACAGAGTAAGGCCTGGAGATGGACACAGGGAGCTAAGGGGACGTACCGAGCCTTAGTTGGTCATCTCCTAAGAAGAGGAAGCAGAGGAGGGTAGTACAAGATTAAAAAATGGATGATTGACAGGAATTGTCACTGAATAGCAGTGTTGAAAATGCTTTGGTAGGGGCATGTGGGTGGCTCAATTGTTGAATGTCCGACTCTTAATTTCGGCTCAGGTCATGATCCCAGGGTTGTGAGATCGAGCCCTCCATCGGGCTCTGTGCTGGGCATGGAGCCTACTTAAGGTTCTCTCTCTCCCTCTGCCCCTCCCCACCTCAAAAAAATAAAGTAAAATAAAATGCTTTGGTAAAAGAAGGGAAAGTTGGTTAAAGATTTTAAAGATTTTTTTTTATCCTATCTGAAAATGCTTTCACTTTCTTGAGATTTAAAAAAAGAAGAAGGCAAAAAGGAGCCAAGTTAAAAAAAAAAAAAGATTTCTAAAAAAGGGGTAGGAAGAATTGGAAGATCAGTATATGGTAGAAAAACTATATGAAAGTATTTTTATGTTTATATAAATTTAAGTTCCTATTTCCTAAAGAATAAGGGATGAAGTATCAAAGAACTCCAGATTCTTAAGATGATGTAGAGAATCCAAGGCCTTCTTTTTTTTTTTTTTNTCACAGCAGAGGAGCCTGACGTGGGGCTCGATCCCACAACGCCGGGATCACGCCCTGAGCCGAAGGCAGACGCTTAACCGCTGTGCCACCCAGGCGCCCCGAGAATCCAAAGCCTTCTGATACAACAGAGAGCTTGAACCCTGGAGTAAAGAGACCTGCCTCAGATCCTGGCTCTGTCACTAGGCAATTCCCATCATCCCACTAGGTCTGTTTTCTCAGCTGCAAAATCTAGGGGTTGATCTATGATATCTGAAGTGCCTTTGAGCTCGGAATATCTGTGCTGGTGTTTAGATACGGTATAACGTAATGGTTAGGAGCATAGACTCTGGAGTCAGGATGCTACATTATCTCAGCATCTCCTACCCAAGTTAAATGACCATGGGCAAGTTATTAGCCTCTCTCAGTCTCAGTTTCCGCATCTGTCAACTAGGGATACTAACAGTAAATAACTCACTGAATGGTTATGAACATTCAATGAAAAAAATATATGAAAAGTGCCTGACAACAGTAAGGTTCCATTTACCTTCTGTTCCTTTCTCCCTTGGTAAATGGAATTAACCAATTGGAGTTTGCCAGGTTCCCCTTTTGGGAAAGGAATGAAAGGAATCTTCAAAGATCTGAGTGGTCAGGACCTCTGAGTTATGATTCAGCCACAGTCAACTGTCAAATTTTCCCACAGCTCAGTGGAAAGTCACTGAAGACTCCGCGAAAACAGTGCCACCCCTCCTTCAGTGTTTCTCTGCTGGGATGCACCGCTGACTCTGGAGGTCTGACTGTATCAGCGTTTCAGCAGGGAGAGGATCTAAGCAGGCTTGGTAGATTTACCAACCCAAGTACGAGCTGTCTGCAGGTGCTTCTGCTGTGCCAACATGTTGCAAGACTCAAGCCTGTGAGAGTTATTGTCAACCCAACTGTGGGGCACCAAAGAAGAAAAGCTGGGGGCTGTGGATCGTTTTTCCAGGCAGGAGCAATGATGTAGTGACTATCAGGTTATTTCAGAATTTGTAATCTCAGGTCTTCATCCCTCACACCTTTCTCTGTGTGTAAGTTAAGATTATGGACAGCACTTTGAGAGAGAGCACATATTAGTGATAGTCACTAAGGTTTTTAAGTTTTCTCAAATTACCCCAGCAGAGGCCTCATCATTTAATGTAACCGGCCACAGTTTAAACAAAAGTGAAAACACCCACACATTTACTTACAGTTCCAATATCTTTTGAAATGTTCTTACATCACTTTCCCAAATTTGAGCTCAAGATCCCTCCTATTGATTGAATGTTTCTCATGCTTCCGGTTTTTAGCCTTGCAGAAGAAACCTGCAGTTAGTCCTACACCATGATGTTCAAGTAACTGTTGGTGATCTGGGCCAAAGCTCTTTTTACTTCTTATGTTTGGTCTTTCAAGAGTGACATGGTATGGTGCAAAGCTGGTCTGGATTTCTCCCTGCATTGAGGCCTACTCAATACAAGAATAGACTTTAAAACCTAGGCCTCTTGTCTAGGGGGGAGCTCCCTTATAGCTGACCCAGGACTAGATCCTAGATGCCACTCTTCAGACACTGGTCATCATAACACAGCTTTTAATAACATTTTAGGGGTCCTGGCATCTCCACTTTGAAAATTTCTGCCCTCAACCCCACTATTTCTCTGTGTTCTTTTTCATCTTTAGGTAGCTCACTGGGATCTCTGCCCTTTGCAGAATAATCTACTCCATGATACTTGAAATGCCATATGACATACAATATTTTTGTAGATAAAGATACTGAGACCCAGAAAAGATAATTGAGTTGACCAAGTTCTTACAAACATTCATTAACAGAGGTCAAGCCCAGGATGCTGATTTCTTTGAATCCTGCTCCCTACTGAGCATCTTCTTTTAAAGGAGGAGTTAGGATGAGTGAGGGAATAAGACCCTCAATGAAGAAAGGATAGAACTGAAGGATAGAACCCAGGCAGAGAGAGGGCTCTGTGTATGCAGAAGGCCCAGGCAAGCAGTGGGTACCTGATTGTAGGCATGGAGAGGCAGTGCCACAGGATGAGAAAAAGGCACAGAGAGAGTTGAGCGACCACCACTGCATCCTCGGCCTGCTTGAGAATCTCACCCAGCCAAACAGATACAAATGTCCCTCTAGAACTTACTATTTCTACAGCTGTGAAATAACTGCTGCTTATCTTTCCTCCAGGAGATTCCTTGGAATGAAACCAATGGGAGATCAGGGTTTGGGAGAGTCTCATCAGAGCAGATGGGCCAGCAGCAGCCAGAAAGCTTGTTGCCTTTGGCTGAGAGCACCATCCTGGATCTTAACGTCTTATGAGTAAACCCCAGCAGGCTCAGCCTTGGGCCAGAGTGAAGTTGGCCTGCTTCTCCTTGAAGAGGAACCTAATGTACTCCCACATCTTCCCTCCCCTCTCGCTGATTTCAAAAATCACATTCTCAGAGAGCTCTTCAACTTAAAACTAGGTTGCCCATTAGCAGCCCTGGGAGGATGGCTTCTTAGAGCTTTCAGTTCCTTGGTATATTTGGAAGTACACTGCATGAGTGCTCAGGAGGCCTGGGTTCTGGTTCTTACCCAACCACAGTTTTCTTTGGGGCCGTGGGCAAATTATTCTTCCCTAGGCCAGTTTTTCCTAACTGTAAGTCTGTTTATAGTAACAATAGCTTCCATTTAGGAAATGTTCATTACTATGTACCAGATATAATCTCATTGCATTCTTTCAGTAGTGTCCAATGAGATAGGTACTGTTAGTGTCCCATCTTACAGATAAGGAAAATGAGGCTTGGAATTCTCATTCCCTAACCACCCTGTTTAAATCACCAGCCCCCACCCCTGGCCAACACTTCTTTCTCTGGTTTATTTTAGACAGAGCGCTTCTTACCACCTGAAATACTACATATTTTACTTTTTTGTTTGCCCTTTCCCCAGACAAGCCTTGTAAGCTCCATTAGGGAATGGCTTTTGTCTTTATGTTCTTGTTGTTGTTCACTTGATGTGTTTCCAAGGCTTAGAATAGTGCCTGGCATATGGTAGGCACTCAAATGTTAGTTAAATGAATGAATTGTTGGTAGGAGTATAAATTGGTATAGACTGTAGAGAAATCAATTTAGCAATGTTAATATTTAATACACATATTTAATATGTTGACACCGTGACACCAGAACTAGGAATTTATCCTGTAGATGATATATCTTCAGGCATGTGCTTAAAGCCATTAGTGCAAGGATATTCACTGTAATATTTTTTGCTGTATAAAAGGACTAAAAACAATCAGAATGTTCATCAATAAAGGAACTCATTAAATAAATTGTGGTAGGTCCCTACGGTGGAATTCTATGCAGGAGCAGGAAAGGATAAAGTAGATTTGCACGTGCTGATATGCAACACCCAAGATTTTGTTAAGTGAGATAAAGGAGAGTTCAGAACAGAATATGACTTCCTTCATTTGTATTAAAAGAAAAAGATAGGGGCACCTGGGTGGCACAGCGGTTAAGCGTCTGCCTTCAGCTCAGGGCGTGATCCCGGCGTTCTGGGATCGAGCCCCACATCAGGCTCTTCTGCTATGAGCCTGCTTCTTCCTCTCCCACTCCCCCTGCTTGTGTTCCCTCTCTAGCTGGCTGTGTCTATCTCTGTCAAATAAATAAAAAATCTTTAAAAAAAAATAAAAGAAAAAGATATGACAGAGTTTCTCATATTCTTGTTTATGCCTGGCCATTTCTAGAAGGAGAAACAAGAAACAAATAGTTGCCTCTGGGGGTGGCAGAGGTTCTGGGTTGGGATAGAGAACATACTCGTATGATATACTCTTGTTATGTAAGTTTTCTTTTTTAGCAGTTTTATTGAGATAAAATTCACGTATCATATAATTTATCCACTTAAATTGTTTAATTCAGTGGCTTTGCTATATCACATTATTAATTTCTTAAAATTGTGGCAAAATATGTACAATATGAAATTTGCCATTTTAACCATTTTTAAGCATATATTCAGCAGCATTAATTACATTCACAAAGTTGTGCAACTATTACTGCTATCTATCTCCAGAACTTTTTTATCCCCAAACAGAAACTCTGTAACAATTATAATAGTCTTTTGTAGTATTTGATTTTTTTTTTTTTCTTTAAGAGAGGGAGACAGGGGAGGCGAGGGCAGAGAGCCTGATGCAGGGCTTAATCTCACAACCCTGAGATCATGACCTGAGCCGAAATCAAGAGTTGGATGCTTAACTGACTGAGCCACCCAGGTGCCCCTGTAGTATTTGACTTTTAAAAATCATTGGCATGTGTTACTTTTTTATTTGAAAAATTAATTTCAAAAAGAAATGAAATCAGGTTTAGAAAATTTATTAACTTGTCTAAGATCCCATAGCTCATATTCCATGACAGCAACCAACGATGTAATTATAAGAGAATAGAAATTCTTACAAAGACTCAGGTTTTAGTCAGTAAGGGGTATTGGATATCATCTAATACCTTCATTTTACAAAAGAGGTAACAGACTCACAGAGGTAAGGTAGCCACCCCAAGTCAGGATGTCCATCAGAAGCAGGCCTCCTGATCCAAGAGGCGGGGCTCAGAGTAGGTCACAGAAGAGGCCTCTTGCCCCTTGACGAAGAATGAGCCTTGAATCCCTCCTGGGCAAAAGGGGATTTAGATTGTTCTTCTATGTCCCATATACCTACACTGCCTACAAGTAGGGAATGGGGCCATTGCACCCTGATATCATTGTTTCCATTTATCTGAAACCATGTAGCAAAACTTCAGCACCTATCTCAATTTTTACTTCCAAGAAAATGTCTCTGATTGCCCTAGCACATCCAAATCCCTACTTGATTCTTAACTCTTATAAACATTATTATTTAAAGCACATAATTAGCAATCAGAGAGTGATATGAGACATTTTATAGCTATGTCAATTTGTGATTCCATTCTGCCCACTAGTGTAAGCTCCAGGAAGACAGGAATTGGGGGGTTGATTCCTTGTAGCAGGTACACAATAGATGGTTGATTGGGTTAATTGAGTTGAAAAATAGCTATGGTATGAGATGTAAGTTGTTTGTTTGTTTTTGGTTTTTTGAGATGTAAGTTTTTCAAAGGGTTTCTCTTCGCCTCCCAGCAGAGATGCCTACTGGATCGCAGAACACTGAAATTGATGGAAGTTGTGACTATTCATCCCCTAGGCCCCAAGTATGATCCTTCTTTTGTCATACTTATCTTTTTTTTTTTTTAAGATTTTATTTATTTATTTATTTGACAGAGATAGAGACAGCCAGCGAGAGAGGGAACACAAGCAGGGGGAGTGGGAGAGGAAGAAGCAGGCTCATAGCGGAAGAGCCTGATGTGGGGCTCGATCCCACAGCACCGGGATCACGCCCTGGGCCGAAGGCAGACGCTTAACCGCTGTGCCACCCAGGCGCCCCATACTTATCTTGACATTAATAACACCCTCATTTATGTGATTGCTTACAGTTAATCTCCTCCTCTCCTCTACCCCCAATAGACTGGAAATTTCACAAGAACATAGACCATGTCTGTCTTGGCTCACCATCATATCTCTAGCATCAAGCTGGTACTCAGTAATTCAAGAAATACTTGTGGAAAGAATGGATGAAAGAATAGATCACCTTGTTTACAGATGAGGAAACAGAGGCACAAAGAGGTATGGTTCTTAATGACAAAGCTGGGATAAGAAGTCAGGTCTCCTAGTTCCCCAGCCAGCCAGCATTCTTTTTATTTTCCTTTGTGTTGTCTCAATATTGGAGTTGGAACATCTTGGAGTCTAGTCTAACCCTTTCATTTTACAAATGGGAAACTGAGGCATAGAAAGGGGAAGGACTCACCCAAGTTCACAGATGGCAGCACTGGCAGAGCCAGGCCTAGAACCCAGGTCTCCTGACTCCCAAGCTAGTGCTCTTTCTTTGTAAAGGCATAGAAAAAACAAAGCTGGATTGGGCTTATTGCCAAGCCCCTGCAGGAGGTCACATAGCCAAGCAGCTCTCAGAGTTCCTTGTCTATTCTTAGCCTGAACTTTTAGTGACTCTGGTCTTCAGCAGCCTTTCCCCCCCCCTTTTCCTTTGCATTTGATTTTTGTGTATATGTGCTGTGTGTTTTAAATAAATGGTACTACGTGTAGGAAATGGGCTTCAGCACAGTCCTGCTATGGAGGCCCTGAAAAGAATAAACGTGAGAGAGGGGCCCTGGGAAAACAATTGGCTTCCCTTCTCTGAAGTGACCCCAGTGCCCCAGAGCCACCCTCTGTTACCTCTCAAAACTGCCAACAGAAGGCTAAGCTCCTCACACAATAAGAAGGAAATCACTAGAAAGAATTACAAGGAGAACTGGCTGTTAGTATTGGCTGCTGATGTCTCACTTTGATGAAGACCAGAAATTAGTTCTTCCCAAGCTGTGGTTCCTCTTCTAACTTCCACTTCAGCTTCCCACTACGAGATGTTTATCTGTCAGCCACCAAAAATGACTAAAACTCCTTTCTCATACAAAATTCTAGCTTTTCAAAACCTTTCTCCACCTTGCCAAATACTTACTGTGAGATAATAACTTAAGCAGCTACTGACTTTAGTTTATTTGGAAAGGACTAGAAACCGAGGATAGAAGGTAGCTAATGTTGCAAAAGTATAAACCGACCAATGAGATAAACAGTTGTACGTCAAGTTCAAAGAAGGCAGAAGCTTCTCTGGGCTAAGCTAAGTCAAAACCAATTCAGGGGAGCAATTTGAACCAGGGCTTGTGTATCGTTATCTACTGCTGTACAACAAATTACCCCACTCCGTGTATTAGTTGTCTATCCTGAGTAACAGATTACCTTAAAACTTAATGGCTTAAAATGATATTTATTATCTTACAGTTTTCACGGGTTAAGAATCTAGGTACTGCTTAGCTGGGCACCTCTGGCTCAAGGTTTCTCACGAGGTTGCAGTTAAGCTCCAAGGCTGTAGAGGGAGGGTAGAGGAGAAGACAGTTTCAAGCCCACTGAAGAGGTCATTGGCAGGCCTCAGTCTCTCCTAACACAGGCCTCTCCACAGAGCTGCTTTAAGACTTGGTGCTGGCCTCCCCTGGGTGAGAGACGTAAGAGAAACCAAGATGGAAGCTTTGTTCTTTTTTGTAACCTAGTCTGAGAAGTGATATCCCATCACTGTTGCTGATCGTTTTCATTAGAAGCAAGTCACTAGGTTCAGCCCACATACAAGTGTGTGAATACCAAGAGTCAGAGATCATTGAAGGTCATCTCAGGAGCTAACTACCGCACTTTGCTGGATGGATAGGATTAAAATAAGGTAAAAGCAATCTAGGTAGGGAATAAGAGTGAAAGTACAGAGTTTAGAAAGGTTTCACTGGGATGATTTGTTTGGAGGAAGGCATTTGAGTAGGAGTATAGAAGGTAACTGAAGAAGTTGACTGGGCCCAGATTCAACTGGATTTTTAAATGCCAGGTCATAGAGTTTTATTTTTATCCTCAAGCTCTTGTCTGTATTTCCCCCACTCAACCATAAGCTCTATAAGAACAGAAGCTATGTCTATTTTATTCTTATTATATCTCTATGATTTAGAATAGAAATTGGCATGTAGTAAGTGATCAAGAAAATCTGTTGAATGAATAAACCTATGAAGTTAATGTGTAAGGAGTAATGCAGAATTGCCAGATTTGTCTTTTTAATTCTGACAGAATCCAACTCAAAAGAAGCCCACATAATTACTCTTGGAGCTCCCAACCAAGATTTAAACTTTGTCTCCTGTTTCTAAGGTATCATTATTCAAATTACCTAGCACTCGCAAAGAAGAAAGTTAACCTTTACTCACGGGCCTCCATCTTTCCCTTGTACTAAAAGCTCTTTAAACAGTTTATCATTCTGTTGAGCTTCAGAATCTTGGTATATAGGCAAAAGAAAACAAACTTAGTGTCTAAGAGCAGACAAGCTGATTCCCATTCACTCGGCAATTCAAGCATGATCCACAACTAGACAGGACAAATTCCTAAAACCTGGCACAGACCACCAGCAGCACTGCCTCCTCCCTTTGCTGGCTGGCCAGAGTGCCCCTAGGAACCATTTTTGTGCATTATCTTTCAGTATGAAGGGCGAATTTGTTCTGGGGAAGGGAGTAAAGGAAGCAGAGCTGTTAGGTGAGCGTACTAGTTTGCTAGGGCTGCTGTAATAAAATACCACAGAAACTTATTTCTCACAGTTCTGGAGGCTGGAAGTCCAAGATCAAAGTGTCAGCAGGTTTGATTTCTCCTATGTCCTCTCTCTTTGGCTTTGCAGATGGCTACCTTCTTGCTGTGTCCTCCCATGGCCATTTCTCTGTGAGCACACATCCCTGGTGTCTCTTCCTCATGGTATAAGGACACAGTCCTATTAGACTAAGGCTTCACTCTGATGACCTCATTTAATCCTAATCACCTCTTTAAAGGCCCTGTCTCCAAACACAGTTCCACTGGGGGTTTAGGACTTCACTATAAGAATCTGGGGCGGGGGGCACAATTCAGTCCATGACAGTGGGCAAGGTTTATTATACATGTGCTTCCTATCACCTCATCCATGCTCTTCTAAAGGAATATGATAATCTCCCATTTGCAGAGATGATGATCAATTATTCTTAAAAATTCTTCACATCCACTGTCTCATGTGACATTACAATAGCCTCCAAGAAACCAGAGGTGGCAGTTACCTCTCCTCTACAGATGAGGAAACCACTCCCATGAGGGTTCACAGATTCTCCCAATCACAAAGTCTAGAATCGGTTTCTGGCTCCTGGGCCAGTCTTCTGCTGGCATTGGAGTTATCTGCTCCTGACCACTCAGGAGCAGCCCCTGAAGCTTCCCTACCTAGGTTCTAACTGCCCATATCTTCTTCCTCCTGCCCTCCTCCATCAAAATTTACCCACCTTTCAAGGTCCTTCCACTTGATTTTCAAAGTGACTAGATGGCTGAAAAACAAACAAACAAACTATTGTGAATGATCCACATTGATTTGTCAGGGAGAGATTACTTAGGGGGAATCCTGGCCAAACAGATTAACAATCCATATTTTATAGCTTGCAAAACGTTTTCTTCACATACCACATCTAACTTCCATTCTAACCAAAATTCTGTGAAGTATATGCTATTATTATCCCTGCTTTTTAGAAAAAGAAACAGTCTCAAAGATTAGGTAGCCAACCTAAAATCACACAAGGCAAGTAGCAGTGGTGGAACTTGAACTAAACGCTATGTGCTCTTTTTACTTTGTCTTGCTCCACTGCCAAACTTCACCAGTTCGTTCAGAATAGTATCTTGTTACACCGATGTTTTCCTGTAAATATTCTGAGATGTGGCTCCTCCCCTTCCCTGTCTAATCTGTGCTAACCTACCACCTATTTACTAAGCTTCCACAGTGGTGGGACTTGAGTCCAGTTCCATTTCTGTTTAGCTGGGGGAGACCACAAAGACCTTTTTTTCTTTTCACTAGGCTTTTGTTTCTTCATCTGTAGTTAATGTCATTGACCGGGGTCATTTGCTGGTTTGAAGAGTCTAGTGAACCGTCTTTATCTTCCAGTTATCTCCTTCAACAAATAGGTATTGAATACCTGCTATGTACCAGGCACTGTGCTAGGTACTTTTTTTTCTTTTTTCGTTTCTTTTTAATACAAATTTGGATCTTTGGGTATGTCCTGCCAACAGAAAAAAAACAACAGCATAGAAAACACAAAAGAATGAAAAATAAGAAAGGAAAAAACCCCCTTTGAAAGGTTCTTCTCCTTCTCACCCCTTACACATTTGGGACCACAGCAGGTTTACGGAATGCAATATACCGTCAACAAAGAACAAGACAGACACTGTCCCTGCCCTCAGGGAGTTTACTGTCTTACCTGCCAGGAATGGAACCTTGAGATCATGGAGTCAAGTCCTTTTACTGAAGAGAAAATGAACCATGAGGGTGAGTAAGCTACCCAGGGTCACAAAGCAGTAAGTGTCAGAGGGGCATCTGGGAAGTTGGGTCTTTTCATTCCTAGTTTAGGGTGTTTTTCTTCCACACAATACCTTGTATTGAGACCTGGCTCCATGCTGTGCTGCCCCTCATGCTGGTAGCTGACAACAGGACTCAGTCTCAGAAATTACCCCATGGAGTCTCCATTTCAACATCCAGAAGCAGAAACTTTTCAGTTTTCACTGACATTTAAGACACAAGTGTGTAAGAATCAAAGTCTGATGCTCCGGGTATGAACCAACCGTAAGTAGGACTCCCTTCTCGTTCTTTTCATGCTGCCAGCACCAGAGTCCGTCTGTCACTAGCAGAGTGCATATTCTTCTGTCCCACTCACTACACTTCTATCCCTTGCTCTTCTCCAAATTAGGACCTGAAGCAGCTGGCTGTAGATCTAAGCCCTGCCCACTTGGTATTCTATAGACACATATTCAGAGAACATTCACAGGATTTCTCCAGGTGAGACGCTGAGAGTGAGGATAAGCAGCCAACTCACTGAGGCAGCAGTAAGCACAGGTGTGGGATTAGCCCCCATGCTACCTCCCTGATGGAAGCACCTTCACGCATGTGTTTTGCATGACCTGCAGCAGCTCAGAAAACCCGGCACCAGCAGGTTACCACATGTATGTGGAACACCTGTTAGCACCTTAGGCCCTCAAGAAGTGTTCATTTCACTACTCATTCATCACACCAATTTTTTTTATTTTTTTATTTTTTTATTTTTAGATTTTATTTATTTATTTGACAGAGATAGAGACAGTCAGTGAGAGAGGGGACACAAGCATGGGGAGTGGGAGAGGAAGAAGCAGGCTCCCAGCAGAGGAGCCTGACGTGGGGCTCGATCCCGTAACGCCGGGATCACGCCCTGAGCCGAAGGCAGACGCTTAACCGCTGTGCCACCCAGGCGCCCCA
>NC_048231.1:42180636-42306084 GCF_002007445.2 Ailuropoda melanoleuca
TCCTAGTTCTTATGTTCCATAGATGAGAGAAATCATATGATAATTGTCTTTCTCTGCTTGACTTATTTCACTTAGCATTATCTCCTCCAGTGCCGTCCATGTTGCAGCAAGTGTTGAGAATTCGTTCTTTCTTATAGCTGAGTAATATTCCATTGTCTATATGGACCACAGCTTCTTAATCCAGTCATCTGTTGAAGGGCATCTCGGCTCCTTCCATGATTTGGCTATTGTGGACAATGCAGCTATGAACATTGGGGTGCATATGGCCCTTCTCTTTACTACGTCTGTATCTTTGGGGTAAACACCCAGTAGTGCAATGGCTGGGTCATAGGGTAGTTCAATTTTTAACTTTTTAAGGGACCTCCACACTGTTTTCCAGAGTGGCTGTACCAACTTGCATTCCCACCAACAATGTAGGAGGGATCCCCTTTCTCCACATCCTCTCCAACAATTGTTGTTTCTTGCCTTGTCTATCTTTGCCATTCTAACTGGCGTAAGGTGGTATCTCAGTGTGGTTTTGATTTGAATTTCCCTGATGGCTAATGATTTTGAACATTTTTTCATGTGTCTGTTAGCCATTTGTATGTCTTCATTGGAAAAGTGTCTGTTCATATCTTCTGCCCATTTTATGATTTGTTTATTTGTTTCTCGTGTATTGAGTTTGAGAAGTTCTTTGTAGATCTTGGATACCAGTCCTTTATCTGTGGTGTCCTTTGCAAATATATTCTCCCATTCCGTGGGCTGTCTCTTAGTTTTTTTGACTGTTTCCTTGGCTGTGCAGAAGCTCTTTATCCTGATAAAGTCCCATAAGTTCATTTTATCTTTTATTTCTCTTGCCTTTGGCGATGTGTCGTGAAAAAGGTTGCTCTGGCCGATGTCATAGAAGTTGTTGCCTATGTTCTCCTCTAGAATTTTGATGGATTCCTGTCTCACATTGAGGTCTTTCATCCATTTGGAGTTTATTTTTGTGTATGGTGTGAGAGAGTGGTCAAGTTTCATTCTTTTGCATGTAGCTGTCCAATTTTCCCAGCACCATTTATTGAAGAGACTGTCTTTTTTCCACCGGATGTTTTTTCCTGCTTTATCAAAGATTAGTTGCCCAAAGAGCCGAGGGTCCATTTCTGGGTTCTCTATTCTGTTCCATTGGTCGATGTGTCTGTTTTTGTGCCAGTACCATGCTGTCTTTGTGATCACAGCTTTGTAGTACAGCTCGAAATCCGGCATTGTGATGCCCCCAGCTTTGTTTTTCCTTTTCAACAGTTCCTTGGAGATTCGGGGCCTTTTCTGGTTCCATACAAATTTAAGGACTATTTGTTCCAGTTCTTTGAAAAATGTCCTCGGTATTTTGATCGGGATAGCATTGAAAGTGTAGATTGCTCTGGGTAGTATGGACATTTTAACTATGTTAATTCTTCCAATCCATGAGCATGGAATATTTTTCCATCTTTTTATGTCTTCCTCAATATCTTTCAAAAGTGATCTATAGTTTCTAGGATATAGGTCCTTTACGTCTCTGGTTAAGTTAATTCCAAGGTAACGTATGGTTTTTGGTGTTATTGTAAATGGGATGGATTCCCTAATTTCTCTTTCTTCAGTCTCGTTATTCGTGTATAGAAATGCAACTGATTTCTGGGCATTGATTTTGTATCCTGCCACCTTACTGAATTGTTCTATAACTTCTAATAGTTTGGGAGTGGATTCCTTTGGGTTTTCCATATAGAGTATCATGTCATCTGCAAAGAGAGACAGTTTGACTTCTTCTTTGCCGATTTGGATACCTTTGATCCCTTTTTGTCTTCTGATTGCTGTTGCAAGGACTTCTAGTACTATGTTGAATAATAGTGGCGAGAGTGGGCATCCTTGTCGTGTTCCTGATCTTAAGGGAAAGGCTTCCAGCTTTTCCCCATTGAGAATAATGCTTGCAGTAGGCTTTTCATAGATGGCTTTTATGAGATTGAGAAATGTACCCTCTATTCCTACACTCTGAAGGGTTTTAATCAGGAAAGGATGCTGTATTTTGTCAAATGCTTTTTCTGCATCAATTGAGAGGATCATATGGTTCTTGAGTCTTTTCTTGTTGATATGATGTATCACATTGATTGATTTGCGAGTGTTGAACCATGCTTGCATCCCAGGTATGAATCCCACTTGGTCATGATGGATAATCCTTTTAATGTACTGTTGGATTCTATTAGCAAGGATCTTGTTGAGGATTTTGGCATCCATATTCATTAGAGAAATCGGTCTGTAATTCTCCTTTTTGAGGGGGTCTTTGCCTGGTTTGGGGATCAAGGTAATATTAGCCTCATAGAATGAGTTTGGTAGCTTTCCTTCTGTTTCTATTTTTTGAAATAGCTTTAGGAGAATAGGTATTATTTCTTCTTTGAATGTTTGGTAGAATTCCCCAGGAAAACCGTCTGGGCCTGGAGTTTTATTATTTGGAAGGTTGTTTATCACTGACTCAATTTCTTCATAGTTAATTGGCCTATTTAAGAAATCTATTTCTTCCTGTTTCAGTCTTGGTAGTTTATAGGTTTCCAGGAAGGCCTCCATCTCTTCCAGATTGTTTAGTTTTTTGGCATATAGCTGTTGATAAAAGTTTCTAATAATCCTTGCAATTTCAATGGTGCTGGTCGTGACCTCTCCCTTTTCAGTCATAATTTTAATAATCTCAGTCCTTTCTCTTTGTTTTTGGACAAGTTTTGCCAGTGGTCTATCAATTTTATGGATTCTCTCAAAGAACCAGCTTCTAGTCCTGTTGATCTGCTCTACTGTGCTTCTGGTTTCTAATTCATTGATTTCTGCTCTAATCTTGGTCAACTCCTTCCTTGTCAGTGGGTTAGGCCTGTCCCTCTGTTGCTGTTCCAGTTTCTTGAGGTGAGAATATAGAAACTGCATTTTAGATTTTTCTATTCTTTTGAGTGAGGCTTGGATGGCTATGTATTTCCCCCTTAGGACTGCCTTTGCAGTATCCCATAGGTTTTGGACCGTTGTGTATTCATTCTCGTTGGTCTCCATAAATTGTTTAATTTGTTTTTTGATTTCCTGGTTTATCGAGTCATTCTTGAGCAGGATGGTTCTTAGCCTCCAAGTGTTTGAGTTTCTTCCAGGTTTTTCCTTGTGGTTGAGTTCCAATTTCAGAGCGTTGTGGTCTGAGAATATGCAGGGGATAATTTCAATCTTTTGGTATTGGCTGAGACCTGTTTTGTGTCCCAGAGCATGATCTATTCTTGAGAATGTTCCATGGGCATTTGAATAGAATGAGTATTCTTTGGTTCTGGGGTGTAGTGTTCTATATATATCTATGAGGTCCAACTCGTCGAGTATGGCATTCAAAGCCTTTGATTCTTTGCTTAGTTTTTGCCAGGGTGTTCTGTCTATTTCTGATAGTGGGGTGTTGAGGTCCCCTACTATTAATGTGTTTTTATCTATATGTCTCTTTATTCTGGTTAAGAGTTGGCTTGTGTATCTTACTGCTCCCCTATTGGGGGCATATATATTTATAATTGTCATATCCACTTGTTGAATACTTCCTTTAAGAATAATATAGTGCCCTTCTGGGGCGCCTGGGTGGCACAGCGGTTAAGCGTCTGCCTTCGGCTCAGGGCGTGATCCCGGTGTTGTGGGATCGAGCCCCACGTCAGGCTCCTCCGCTGCGAACCTGCTTCTTCCTCTCCCACTCCCCCTGCTTGCGTTCCCTCTCTCTCTGGCTGTCTCTATCTCTATCAAATAAATAAATAAAATCTTTAAAAAAAAAAAAAAAGAATAACATAGTGCCCTTCTGTGTCTCTCTCTATAGCCTCTAGTTTAAAATCCAATCTATCCGATATGAGAATTGCTACTCCAGCTTTCTTTTGAGGTCCATTTGCACCACACCAATTTTTAAATTATTTTTAAAATTTTATCAAAGGTATACCAGGCACATAATTTAGAAAGTCAACCAGTTCTATACGGTTAATTACTACGAAGAGCAGTCCTCACCCTCTCTCCACCCACTCCCCTCCTCCCATTTCCCTTTCCCTAGAGGGACCATTTTCAACTTGTTTAACTAATTCTTTTACATATCTATAAATAACATGTTTGTATTGCTACTTCCTGATTTTTCAGTTCAGGCATTATCTGTTGACTTCCCACAATGGGAGGTGAGGATTCAGCTCCCTTTTCTCCACTCCCCCACTTTTACGCATATGCAGACTTCCCAGCCCCCTTATTCTCTGTATAGTTATATGGTAATTTTTGGTAGATCAATCATTAGTGCACTTGTTATTATGACCATGTAATGCCACTCGCAGCTAAGCCACATAGTCAACCATGATTGTTTTTCCTTTACAACATTATTTTCTGTTTGATGATTTTGTTTTTTCATACACATCGGTTTCTAAGATCTTATCACTAATTAACCTTAAACTCTGCCAGTTACCCAGGTGTCTTCTCAGTTTGTTCTTGGGAAGGTCTCTTGGAGCCTTCTCTCCTACTAAGAAGTGGGGGAGACTGCACAGCTGCCACCCAGGAACCTCCCTTTACTACCATCTGGGGAAGTCCCTTGCCTCTTTCCTGTGGTGGATCACCTGTTTCTGGAGCCTGTGTCTTCTCATTTCTTGCTTTCTTCCCTCTTTTTGATGGCATATATTTTCTAGAACTTCCTGAGAGGTTCATGAGAGGGAAATTTTTTGAAATCTTGTGTCTGACTGCCTCAGAACGTTGATAGCCTGGCTCCATTGTCTTCTAGCTTCCAGGGCTGCTATGGAGGCCAAAGCCCTCTTTGCATGTGACCTTGTAGAATTTCTTTGTCCCCCATGTTAAGAAATTTCACATGACATACCTATTGTGCTGGCCACTCAGTGGCCCTTTCAATCTGAAAACTCATGACCTTTGATTCTGGAGTGTTTTCTTTCTTTCTTTCTTTTTTTTTTTTAAAGATTTTATTTATTTGACAGAGAGAGAGACAGCCAGCGAGAGAGGGAACACAAGCAGGGGGAGTGGGAGAGGAAGAAGCAGGCTCATAGAGGAGGAGCCTGATGTGGAGCTCGATCCCATAACGCCGGGATCACGCCCTGAGCCAAAGGCAGACGCTTAACCGCTGTGCCACCAGGCGCCCCTCTGGAGTGTTTTCTTGAATTAGTTTGTATCCTTTGTTGTGTTTCTAAAACTCCTTTGATTCAGCTATTCAGATGAATTTCTCATCTGTTCTTTCCTAGTTTCTATCCCTGTCTTTTTACTCTACTTTCTGGAAAATTTCCTCCGTCTTCTAATCCTTTCATTAAGTTTTTCATTTCTGATGTCATAGTTTTTCTTTCTAAGAGTTCCCATTGGAGACTTTGCCCTTGAGAAAGAAAAATCCCTCTTAATGGAGCTTTAGATATAGTGAAATTAGATGCACATATTTAATCCACTATTTCTGCCCAGTATCTCTAGATATGCTGATTACTTAATAATTCCTGCCTTGTATTTGTATCAAATCCTTTAGGCTTTAATAATGGTTTTCTATTGGTTTACATATTTGACCCTTACAATCTAGACCATGATATCTGGATAGGACTTTCGGATTGTCTCTAATTCATCTTTATCAGTTTACAGAGAGAATACCTGATTCTCAGAGAGATGAGGTGTGCTCTCGGAAAACACTTGTTTCTGCCAGAATTTACCGGAGGTATCTGAGATGGATTACTTGGAAGGCATACAGTACTCGCATAGTTTTTTGGGGGTTTTTTTCCACTCTTTTCCAAAAAATGTTATTGCAATATGACTGAAATACAATAAGCAAACTGCACGTACTTAATGTGTATGATTTGATAAGTTTTGGCCCATCTATACACTCCTGAAACCATCATCAGAGTCAAGATATTGATCACCTCCCAGTGTTCCCCCAGACCCCTTGTCATTTCTCCCTCTTGCCTACCCCCAACCCTTCCCAGGCAACCACAGATCGCCTTTCTGTCACTATAGATTAGTTTACATTTGCTAGATATAAAGTAATCATAGAATATGATCTTTTGGTGGGGGCTGGGGGTTGGGGGTCTGGCTTTTTTTTTACATGTAGTTTTTCTGGGTGCTTTGGAGGCCATACCCGACTGTCCAGGTAGAAAGTCTTTATCAATTCTACCTCCTTCTACATCCTTTCTCTTCTACACCTTCCCATCTTCCCTCTCCCAGCCTAGGGGCTGCTGCCTGCACTTTTCTTGTCCTCTCCTTTCCATCCAAGCCTGTTCTCAGGAAAGGACCAATGTATTCCACTCACATTGAGGTGACTGATACGGTTTTATGTGTGTGATTTGGGCAATTGTACAGAAGACAAAACCTACATTTGGTTTATACCAAACCTCTAATGATGGATTTTCAAGCCTGAGCAAATAAGTTTGGAAGAGATTTGTGGGCAAGGGCATCCCCTGAACCTCTGAGAGCACACCCTGTGTAATGGAGTGTGCAAGACTGAGTCTGCCTGTAGACAGGCAGGATGAATTGAAATCCCCTCTGATCCCATTCAGAATTTGGGTTTCCTGAAATGTCAGCCTTTAGGAGCTAAGAAAAGAACTAATGTCTTGCTGGCTTTCCTTCCTTTCAGTCTGTTTGGCAGAGTAAACAGTCCTGTGTAGATAAAAGTTCACTCAGAAGGGCAGGGCCTGCTGTGTTTGGTCCTCATGTCCCTGGTCCAGGTGAGAGGAGGGCCAGCAGGGATGGCCCTGAGCTACTGGACCAAAGTCCAAGCTGGCAGTGGCCCAAGGATCATGGGCAGAGGAGCCTGGCAAACTAGCCTGGCTCTGAAGTTGTCATGCCTGTCTTGCTTTTCTTCTTACTGATTTTCACATTTAATCTTTAATTCTTTATTAATTAATTCACATTTAATTCTCAACAACATTGTGAAGCAAAAGAATAGGAAATATTTCTCTATTTTAAAAATGAGAAAAGAGGGGCACCTGGGTGGCACAGCGGTTAAGCGTCTGCCTTCGGCTCAGGGCGTGATCCCGGCGTTATGGGATTGAGCCTCATATCAGGCTCCTCCACTAGGAGCCTGCTTCTTCCTCTCCCACTCCCCCTGCTTGTGTTCCCTCTCTCGCTGGCTGTCTCTATCTCTGTTGAATAAATAAGTAAAATCTTTTTAAAAAAATGAGAAAAGAGAGAGAGGATAACCTGTTCAACTTCAAAGCCTTTTTCAGCACGAGCGCTGTCCACGGGGAACCCCAGGCTACCCATGCTGGGGAACCTGGTGGTGTGAAACAGGGGAGTCCGGACAAGGAGCAGAGTCCCCCAGCGTATACATTCCCAGTCGTTGTTCCTTTCTCCACTCCCTTATGTGACCATCTCCCTGGGGCTTAATCACTTCCCATGCCCTATTGGAAAAAGCCACTAGCCTAGGAGGGGAGGGCAAAACAATAGTCCCCAACAGTCTGTGGGAAGGGACCTATCAGACATTTCCTTGTGGGCAGGAAGCTCAGCTCAGCACCAAGCTTCAGGTCAAGGAGGAAGACGGGCGGTAGTCCCTTTGCCTCAGTTTGACATTTGTTGAGTGCAGACTCTGTGCCAAGATGGTGCCAGGCACAGTTCCTAACCTCAGGGTCCTTACAGGTCCTAAACAGGAAGCCTAACGGTGGTTGGGAGAGGGGGAGTTGTATAGAATCCCTCCTTCAGTAACTTAGGAAAGATGTAGCAAAGGCTAGACCACGAGAAAAGGCACAGGGAAGAAATGTAGAAGACCAACTTGGTTAACTTCATTGTTTTGTCAGGGTTGGCCAGCCCTGCCTCAAGGGCCCCAGACTGTCTGCTAGTGTTCCCGTGCCGGAGAACTCAGTGGCACAAAGGCTACAAGCAGGAGGAGGCAGGAGAAGGGAGCAGAGCTTCCAGAGTGCTGCGTCTGGTATGAGGCCCACACCGCCCACTCCACCACCATGCTTCATTTATCTTCAATGGCAAAACTCTCCACGTCAATTTTTTTTTTACAAATTGGACGTCCCAAGATCCTTTTAGCCAGAGGGCAGGCAATTTTGCATCCTGAGAATAATAAAAAGTTAATTTCTCATTTATTTCATACATTTGTGTTTTCTTATCTTTTATTTCACTTGATTCTATTAATGAGCTCATGGGATAGCCAGGCAGAGATTACGGGCATCAACCAGATGAAAAAACTGAGACATAGAGTTTGACTTACTGAGTCACATGGAGAGTTAGTGGTAAAGTCAGATCCAAACACTTCCCCAGTCAGAAGGGGTGGTAGCACCCGAGGCTGGAGCTATGTAGGGTTGTGTGAGGAATGGAGTGCCCCACGCTGAGAGGTGGGATAAATTCTGTATTTACCATTCTCTAAGATTATCTGTAGACTTATATCATACGAGGAGTCAGAAGGCCAGGGTTCCCATTCTAATTCTGCCAGTCATTCTGCCATGTGAACTTAGCATGACTCAACATTTTTGGGTCTTTGGTTTCTCATCTGTAACGTCAAAATTATAAGGACCCAGGAATGTTTAAGAGGAAGCTGCATGTAAATTATATCATTAAGATTTGTTGAGCTAAAAGTGAGGGAAAGGACAGCAGCCATAAGCACTGGCACAAAAGGTAGAAATTCAAAGCATGGTCTAGAAATAGCTAGAGAAATGTAACTTGGAGTACAGAGTGAGTGTTGATATATCAAGTTCATTCATTTTGTCTTCCATATGATAGTTCCTTGAAAGGACAGACTGCAGTTTATATATCCATTCCACCTCTAAGAGTTGATTCGACTTTTTAGTATCACACTGACACAATGAACGTCCATGTGCATGGTTTTATTTATATATGTGTGTGTCTTTATTATATTGTATATCTTTTTTTTTAAAAGATTATTTATTTGTTTATTTGACAGAGATAGAGACAGCCAGCGAGAGAGGGAACACAAGCAGGGGGAGTGGGAGAGGAAGAAGCAGACTCCCAGCGGAGGAGCCTGATGTGGGGCTCGATCCCACAGCGCCAGGATCACGCCCTGAGCCAAAGGCAGACGCTTAACCGCTGTGCCACCCAGGCGCCCCTATTATATTGTATATCTTTATTGAAAATTGAGGCCTAGAAATGGAAGAGGCCAGGTCATAGAGTATTCACATCTTCACCTATTAGATATTTCTATCTCCTCATGTCCCCACCAATACTTTTTTTAATAAAACTTAAAATTTCAGTTTAATTTTGGCAAAAATAATACAAATCCTGAGCAGCCCAAAGAAGAGATGCATAGGGTGAGGTCTGGGAGGGCCCCAGACTTGAAACTTGTGTGTTGTCTCCCCATGGAGTCAGGAGGAATCACCCTCCCAGCACATCAGTGTACGGCAATATGCACCGAGCATTATTAACCAGGGACCATGCCTTATCAAGTGCTCACTGTCATCCAAGCTTTGGTGTCCAGAGTTTTACTTTTTTTTTTTTTTAAGATTTTATTTATTTATCTGAGAGAGAGAGAGCACGAGCAGGGTGAGGGGCAGGGAGAGAAGCAGACTCCCTCCAGAGAAGGAGTCTATTGTGGGGCTCGATCCACAGACTCTGGGATCATGACCTGAGCTGAAGGCAGATGCTTAACTGCTTAACCGACTGAGCCATCCAGGTGCCCCCAGAGTTTTACTTTTATTGGGATTTCATTACATAGGCTTGTTGAATTCAGTCCCCAGTCCTCTCCCCTTCCTGAAGGTCACACTTAAAGCCCCAACCTTCTTTTTTTTTTTTTTTTGAAAGATTTTATTTTATTTATTCAACAGAGATAGAGACAGCCAGCGAGAGAGGGAACACAAGCAGGGGGAGTGGGAGAGGAAGAAGCAGGCTCATTGAGGAGGAGCGATGTGGGGCTCGATCCCGAAACGCCGGGATCACGCCCTGAGCCGAAGGCAGACGCTTAACCGCTGTGCCACCCAGGCGCCCCTAAAGCCCCAACCTTCTAATCACATGATTGGACCCCACCAACACTCAATTTGCTGAGTAACTATGAATAGCTGCAAAATATATTTTAATTTGCTTCTCCCTAATTACTAGTGATATCGAACTTCTTTTCTTTGTAGTTTTTTAAATTTTCTTTTATTGAATATATTTGACATGTAACATTATATAAGTTTAAGGTGTACAGTTAGTTACTTCAATACATTTATATATTGTAATATGACTGCCGATATGGGGATATTTATCATACCACATAATTATAGTATAATTTTATTATCTATACTCATTATACTGTACATTAGATCTCTACGGCTTATTTACTACTCATTACAAGTTTGTACACTTAAACCCCATCAGTCTTATCCCCCCAACTCCTAGCCCCTGGTAACCACCATTTATTCTCTGTTTTTTTTACAGGTTTAACTTTTTAAAATTTTAATCTTTTTGAAAAGATTTTATTTATTTATTTGAGAGAGAGAGAGAGAGAGAGAGAGGGAGAGCACAAGCAGGGGGGAGGGGCAGAGGGAGAGGAAGAAGCAGATTACCCGCTGAGCTGGGAGCCCGATGTATGTCCTGGGATTGTGACCTGAGCTGAAGGCAGACGCTTAACCAACTGAGCCACCCAGGTGCCCCGGTTTAACTTTTTTAGATTCCACATATAAGTGTTATCATATAGTACTTGTCTTCCTCTGCTTGACATAGCATAAAGTTCTCAAAATCCATCCATGTCACAAATGGCAGGAATCCTTTCTCATGGCTGAATAATATTCCACTATGTATATGTACCACATCTTTTTTATATATTCATCTGTTGATGGGCATTTGGGTTGTTTTCGTATCTTGGCTATTGTGAATAATGCTGCGATAAACTTGGGAGCGAAGGTCTCTTATCGAAATCCTCTTTTCATTTCCCTTGGGTAGATACCCAGTAGTGGAATTGCTGAATCAAAGGGAGATCTATTTTTAATTTTTGAGGAAACTCCATATTGTTTTCCATTGTGGTTAGACCAATTGACATCCCCACAAATGATGTATAAGGGGATTGAACTTACTTTCACGTGCTTATTGGCCATTTAGGTTTCTCCTTCTAAATTACCTGATCATAACTTCACCCATTTATCTAATAGGTTTTTTATTTTCAGAAGAGTTATATATTATAGACACTAATCCTTTAGTGATTCGTGATTATATGCATTGCAGATACCTTCTTCTAATCTGTAGCTTTCCTTTGCCCTATCTTTATGTTGTTTTTGTTGGGGGAAAAAAGTTTTTAAAATTTTCAGATAGTCAATTTAGTAACATTTGGTTTTATAGCAATTGCTTTTTTGTGTTAAGAAATCCATCTTTGCAGGGCACCTGGGTGTCTTAGTTGGTTAAACATCCGACTCTTGATTTCAGCTCAGGTCATGATCTCAGGGGCATGGAATTGAGGCCCATGTTGGACTCCATGCTCACATGAAGTATGCTTGAGGATTCCTCTCCCTCTCCCTCTGCCCCTCCCCCGGCTCATGCTCTCTTTCTAAAATAAATAAATAAATCTTTAAAAAAGAAATCCATCTTTGCCCAGAGATCATAAAGATATTTTCTGATATTTGCTTTTTTTTCCCACTTGTATTTTGTTCTCAGTTTTGCTATTCCATATCGAAACTCCATTTTCTTAGAATCATTTAATGCACATTCCTTCCTTTTTCTGTGGCTTGTGATGTGACCTCTACCCCATGACACATTTCCACACAGAGACAAGTTTGTGTCTAACCTTTATATCCCATTCAGTCTCTTTGCCTGTTCCTGTACCGTGCTACTTTAATTACTTGGCTTTATGCTTTAGATATCTGTTAGGGCAAATTTTCACACTCTTCAATAGGAAGAAAATTATTGTGGGTCTTCTTGGCCCTTCTTTTTTCACACAATCTTTTGGATCCGAATTGTTAAATTTCATGAAAAATTCTATCAGGATTTTTAAGGGAATTGTACTTGATCTCCAGATTGATTTGGAGATAATTGTGTTTTACAATACTGACTCATCCCATCCATGATCATGGCCCATCTTCATTGACTGGAGTCTTCTTTTGTGTGTATATTCGTCAGATTTATTCCAAGCTACCTTCTAGTTTTTGTTGCTGTTATAAATGATATATTTTTAAATTATTTCTTACAGTAGTTTTTGCTGGTAGATTTTTTTTTATATTGATCTTATATCCAATAGACTTGGTGAAGTCTCCTTAGTTCCATTAATACTCCAAAGAAGTTTTTTGGATTTTTCTAGATAGATAGCTAATTCATCTGCAAATAATATCACGTTTTTGCTTTTTCCAGTCTTACATCTTTTCTTTTCATGTTCTATTGTGATCTCTAGGAACTATAGTACAAAACTGCATAGAATAGTGGGTTTGGTCTTTACTAGAAAGAAAAGTCTTCTAATATTCCACCACGGAGTATGGTGTTGTTATATAGTTTTGAAAAATCCCCTCTATTGAGTTAAGAAAATACTTTTATATTTCTGGTTTGCTAAGAGTTTTCACTATGAATGGATGTTGAATTTTTAAATCAAAATCATTTTCTCCATCTATTGAGAAACTCCTGTAATGGTCTTTAATTTATCAAAATGAATAATATTGATTTGTTATCTACTGTTAAGCCATCCTTGCATTCCTGGGATGAACCCTAATGAGTCATGATTTATATTACTTTTATACATTGCTGGATATGGTTTGCTAATGTTGAGTATTTTATATCTATATTCATGAATAATATTGGCCTTAAATTATCCTTTCTCATGCCTTTTTTGTAATATATACAGATGTAAATATACTTTTTTTTTGAGGATTAGAGTCATTAGAATTAGAAGGAAATTTAAAGAGCATCCAGTTTGATCTCATCACCTTATAGTGAAAAAAACTGGAACTTAGAGAAAGGAAGTAGCCTTTCTAAAATGATACAGAATTAGAAACAGAGTCAGGACTAAAGTGCTTTTTTACAAATTTCAAGTTACTTCCCACTCATGATCTCATTTTATCTCCACAACAGCTCTGCAGGGAGGGCATTGCTTATTGCCGCCATTTATGGATGGGCTAACTGAGGTCCGGAGAGATCCCATCATGAGTTATGTGACTCAGCAGGGCTGGGACTACAAGCCAGGCTTCTGACTCCTAGACCTGAACCCCCTCTCAAATTTCTTTTGTTTTATGTTCATCCCCACTGACAGATCCACTTACTTGTTATCCTGAAATGAAGGAAACCCTGAGACCCGCATCCAAAATTATTATTTTGCAAGATTCCAGCAATATTTTCACAGACATTTCAAACAGATGGCCCATCTGCAGATAACCCTCAATAGGCAGGGACGAGGGCTTCATGGTCCCTAAGGATCATCTTGGTGGAGGGACACATTCGAGGCCAGAATAACTCCAAAGTCTCCAAGAATGTCCCCAAATGCAGAAATAGGTCCAAAGCCCCTAAATGGAATCTTTGTTACAGGATCAGACCACAAGGTTCCTAAGGGAGACGCACAGAATGGGGACTCCAGTTTTCCTTCCATCTCCCTCCCCTACCGTCTGGCCCCCCACCGTCTGGCCCCCCACTGTCTGGCCACCATCACCCCTCCCCCGTATGTCTCAGCAAAGTTCTTCCTGCACCAGCGCTTTTGTTTTGCTTGTGCTATTTGTGTCTGCTTCTAACAGCTGGCCCCAGCCTGGCAGCCCCTAGCTCTGAGGATTATCCAATTATCCCATTAGCCCAGCATGTCCTTCCTTCCTCCAGAGCTATTAGCTCCCCATCTCCCTCTCCCCCTCTCCCTCCAAGGGCTGGTCCATAGCCTCCCTTGCTCCTTGCCTAGCCAGACCTAAGGCTGGGTCAGTCCCCAGTCATCTAGACTCAGAGAATACCAGAGCTGGAAAGGACATTTGCATCCATCCATCTGCTTCATTGTTTTGCAGGGAAGGAAACTTGCCTGCCATACCCTAAGTCACATGACCCATGATAACAGTGAAGAAGTAAAACCCAGGTCTCTTGACCTCACGGCTACACTGTTCCTCACCATATCTGGTCAGCAAGCCTTATCAAGTGCTCACTATGGTTAGCTCTGGGATGGAGAAGATACCATTCCCATTCCACTCTCTGGGAACCTATGGTTGAGATTAGAATTTAAGGTCTAGGTAGGGAGACAGAAGATACACTGGTAAAACCCAGCACATTATCCAGGAGCTAAGTCATACTTTAGCAGAAAAAATGTTACCAGAAGTAGGTGATAAACTTCTGGAGCATAGGACGGGCACTTACTGCTAAAAAGAAGTCAGAAGAGGGGGAAGAGGCTGTCAACAGAGGGTTCAGAAAGGCCCTGTGGAGGATAGGGCTCTTCAGGTGGTGGCTGAAACATGAGAAGTGTTTAAAGTAGGGGAGATTCAGATGGACAGCACTCCTGGCAGAGGCCTCCCTGAAAGGAGAGGGGAGGGAATGGGTTAGGAAGATGGTAGCCTTTCAGTTGGGCTCAGTCAGGGCAAGTGAGGAGACAAGGCTGGAGAGTAAAGCTGTGACCCCAAACGCCATACCAAAGAGTGAGGCTTGATCTGTATACATTTGGGGCCCACTAAATACCCTGGAGCAAGGAAGGGAGGTGACGAGAGGTGTACACGGGGCAGATTCATCTGACTTTGTGGGCTGAATCAATTATGACAAAAAGAGACAAATGCAGAAAAGTCAGTGTGGAGTTTATCCAGGTGGGTGAGAGATGATGAGGCCTTGTGACTTGGGGTGTGACTAGGGGTAGAATGGATGGAACAGATTCAGAAGACGTTTAGAAGAAGAATTAGCAGGATGCAATAGATTGGATTTGGGAAGATAAAGCAAGGACCCCCTCCCCATTGATAGGATTAGGGAAATTAGAAGTGGCAAATGGGAAGGAGGGGGGGTAGAAAGGAGGAGGTAAGGACTCTCCTGTCATTAACTGGGTGAGAACGTTTTGTAAGTTGGCAAAGTTTGCTTAATTCTGTGCTGGGTGAAACCTTATCTCCCCCATGTCCAAGTCCCTCTGGCTTCTTTACCAGATGTCCAGAGGCTGACCCAATAGCTCGTGCTCCCCCCGCCAGACAGCAGTGTGCTCCAGCTGGGGTAACAACGCTGTCACCACAGGTGGTGCTGGTGGGAGGAATTCAGGCCTTGGGTATATTCATTCCATCGATGCAACCAGGTAATCGCTTCCCGCCCATGTAAACCTCATTTAGGCGACCACTTTACTTTTTTTTAAATACTTTGTCATTCCCTCCTTCCAATCACCTGTTGTATCCCCCATTCCTGCTTTCAGCTTTTAGGATCCTAAAACTGGTGGTTCTGGCCACCATCCTTCCCAGCCTTGTGCCCTTGAGGTTCAGGGGAGGCTCCTCAAGGGCCCGCAAGGGCGTCCAGGCCCCTTCCAGGCCAGTGAATGCCTGAGTGCTCTCGGAATACACTGAAGCCCCAGCCACGGGTCCCCAACTGTTGAGGGCGGCCTCAGACACGACCTCGTCATTCCACCAAAGCTTCTGTGAGCGGCAGAACTCCAACAGCTTGGTTAAGCCTGCTTGTGCCCTTCAGAATAGCACACAAGCAGCTCATTCCCTGTTCTGGTCTGCTCACCTGCTGCCACAGCACTAAGTCCTCTCCTCCCATTTTCAGTTTCCGGTTTCCAGACCCTCCTGGTCTCGATCGCCTCCTTCAGCTATTTGTTAGTTCTGCTTTGTGTAGCTCAGAGACTAACATCTCAGAGCGGGCACGGTCACATATGGTATCTCAGTTTGTCAGTGATCAGCTGTGGTGTTGAGAACGGCACAAGTCTGCTGCGGTGAACTGGGAGTGAGCTCCTTCAGCCTGGGGTCCCTAGAGACTGTGATGTGATGCCCCTTGAGGCCATGGTCCCTTGTTTCTTAGGCATTTCCCACGGGGCTCGCCCATGCTGAACTTAGCAGTTGAAATGTCCATGTTGTTTTGACCTGAAATGATTGGTTTTCTCCCTGCACATTTGCTTTCTCAAACTCAGTGGAAGACTTTACACTGATCTTTGCTCAGTATTTTCTCTCGGGCCCCCTGATGTAATTTTGCATCCTGATTCTGTCAGCCCAGACATTTACTATATCCCTTCTCTGTTCACCTCTTTGATAAGCCCCAGTTCCTCTGGATTCAAGACTTTAATGAAAATATGGGACAGGATGGGGCTGAAGACAGCGGCTGAAATGATCCATAGTCAGTGCTCCTTGCCTAAGGAATCTGCCGATTCCCACCCCTACCTCCCGGGCCCCACAAACACTGGGTGTCTGGCTTAAATTCACACTCACCACATTTCTTTATCTGGCGATGGCTGGGCCATATTAGTGACCAGAGTGTAGAAACCAGGTAAGCAGCCCTTTTCACCCTTCCATCTTTCTTCCCTTCTGGCTTCCCTTCTACTCTGGTTATCAAGAACACTGAAGCTGTGATTGCTTGCCTTCTTGTGTTTTCTGAACTGAGAATGGTTTTGTTCTAGCACGAAGGATAACCCTGGGCATCTATGTCACACTACCTTCCAAAGCACTTTGGAATCATGATTATAATCAAGAATCATGTTATATCTGAAAGTGAGCATGGCAGCTCAGCGAATGATTTGCCCACAGTCAGAGAGGAAGTCAACAACAAGGCCAGGGTACAGCCTGGTGCTAAGTCCCTGTTAGGGTTCGGTGGAGCAGGGTGGTGGTTGGAAGGAGTGGGCAGAGGGATTATTTGGCATCTCTGAACCAGGCAGGAAAGAGAATCAAGCTGCAACAGCCAGAGATAGTCTGGGGATGACTGTGGAACTCCTGACCTGCTCTCTCTAATCCCCCTGAAGGCTCTGCAACCGACGGAACAGTTGTGATGTCAGGCTCTGGGCCTGAATTCTCCTAAGAGAAAACTCGATCATTTTAAAAAGTCCTGTTTAACTTTAACAATTCCAAAAATCTCTGAATCTAAACCAGGCTCTGTCCCCCTCACTCCCCTTTCCAACCCAACTAGAAACTGTGGGTGGATTGAGAAAGAACAGAAAGGAAAGATCAAAACTGTGACAACCTTCTGACAACACTTTAACTTGAAAATTGCCTCTGTGTAGGCAGATGTAAATCAGGTGCACATTTACTCAGCCGCCACTTGTTCTTATCTGCCACCGAACACCTTGAAGATGCGGGCCCTGCCGTTGACCGCTGGCCTAAACAAGGCTAACTCAACTTCAGCCGCCTGATTGCCCCCATTGGATGAAACTTATTCCTCCTCTGAACCTGCAGCACTTGTGTCCTGCTCGTGGCCCTCACCTCTGGCTGCCCTGACAGGCTGCATCCGGCTTAGTTTCCTTAGTTGGCTGTTGGTTCCCTGTGCACCCCTGCTCACCCCCTCCAGGCTCAGCATTCCTCAGTAGGCACTCACTAAGTTGTTGAGAGTGGAACAGAGTCAGGAGATGGGGCTCAAGCTCTAGCCTGCTCTGTCCTATCCAAGCCCTTGCTGAGAAGTTAGCTGGTCATTAGGTGCTAGTCCGATGGCTAATTCTGCAAAATCACACAGACACACACACAGACACTTCCCTTGGGCAGGGCAAAGAATCGTGGACGGTTCCATGCAAAGCCTTTTCCACTGTCAGGGAAAAATCCCTCTGTCTGGGAACACTGGGTGCGTCTCACCTGTCGCCTGCCCAGCCTCATGCTGATGATACCCTCAGCCTGGCCTCTCTCTGCATCCAGCCCTTCTCTAAGCCCGACTAGTGGGAGGGCAGGGGGGCCTGTGGGAAAGCTCTGCTGAGCTGCCCTTTCTCCTCTGGCACAGGCAGGGGTCAGGGCAGAGTATCTAGAATGGTGCCTCCTCTACCTAGGCTGTAGGTTCTATGTGTCCATCCCTGTCCTTTGAGGTTTGTCTGAGTCATCTGACATTCTCCTGCCCCCTCCTGGCTCTGCAGCCTGACAGGGGCTGTTCCAACAGTGACAGTCACTGCTAATGATGAGTGACAGCTGCAGTGAGGGGCACCTAGGGACAGAGGATGGGTTGGTGTGGGGAGGGGGCAGAGGTGATAATCTGACACTCTTATATTGCACCATCCACTTTTCAGAGTAAATACAGACCAGGGAGGGAGTGGCTTGTCTCACAGTAGACCTCAGTCCCCGCCAACACCTACCTAACCCCTCACCGAGGGGTGTTGCTGGGCTCAGGCAGCACTTGGGCCGAGCAGAGGGTCTCAGGGTTGCCCACTGGAGCAGCCATGCCAGGCGTCATTTGGTACAACAGGATGGGAGCTACATTCTGGGCACAGAATGCCATCCTGACACGCCAGCCCCAAGCACATGGGCAGGTTGCACAGAACCATTCCCTCTCCCCAGGCACTTGGCTTCTGAGAGCCGCTGGTTCCTGTTTTCCCACCACAGTTGAAAAGAAGACCCTGGTCCCAGCTCTGGGATGCCGAGTCCCAGCCAGGCAGATCCAGGGGGCATCATCACTCATTTCCTCTTACTGTCCAGTCCGTGCCTCATCCCGGCTCTGCTGTGCTTTGTCACTAGATCTTGCCCCATGTCACACATATGGAACTGAGGCTTTCCCTCACTTCCCAAGTGGTTCTCTGGAGCCCAGAGCATTTTGTGTGAGGTCTCCTGGAGGAAAGGATTTTAATACAAGTGGGGAGAGCCACAAAGGAAGGGTTTCAAGTGGAGGAGGGGAAGGGGAAGCTTCCGGAGGGCCTGTCTCTCATGAGGACCCAGGCTGAACCAGGCTTCTGCCCGCAGGCCTCCCTGGGGGCCCTGGCCACTGCTGCCATGGAGAGGGGCTCGGGCATCACCAGGATAGATGCTGTTGTAGGATCCTTGTGCTCAGGACAGGTCTGAATGAAGCAGGCCGTCCACTCTTAGCCCTTTGGGCAGAGCACAGAGAAGGCAGAGGGGCCCTCGAACAGAGCTATAGGGCTCAGAGCAGCCCTGGTACTACCCCTGGCCACCTGGCCTGGGGCAGAAACACCTGTACTCCATAGGGCTGGGCCAGGCTTCACATCGACCTTCTGCTGTTACTATGGGCACCTGCTTCTGTTGAAGTAGGCTTTGCCCATGTGTATGTCCATGTGTACACACGTGTGTTCTCCTATGGTCAGGGAGTGACATATGCATCTCTTTATTTCTATGCATGTGCTCTTATTCTGTAGGCATGACTCACAGTGGGAGCCTGCATGGGGTGTTTATGGAGGTAGGATACTGGGCCCCACGGGGACCTGAGGTGGTTGAATTGTCTGGGCTCTAGAGCCAGGCTATGGGATGTTCCTAAGAGCACTTGGGGATTGGTAGTACCTGGGAGCCTTTCCTGAGCCCCTCGTCCTGTCCCTCCCTAGCCCCAAAGCCTACACCCATGTACTCAGTTCCTAGGAGGCCTCAGTAAGACAGAAGAGACCATGTTCTTCCTCCTCTACCATTGTGCTTCTCTTTCTGGCCTCTTCCCACCAACTGGTCATGAGGACCAACAGCATCCATGCTCTTGGCCTCCTTAGGCACAACCCAGGCACTGCTCTACCCCCAGCTCAGGGTCAGCACAGACCAAAGTGTGTGGGAGAGAGGAGGAAGCTGGCGTGGACAAGGATGGGCTTGTGCGTTTATTTTAGTGCCTCTCAGCCCTGGCTGTCCATAAGAACCCCTGGGGACTCCTGCACGGATCCACCCAGCATCTCTGGGGGACGGGGTTAGGCTTTGGTACTTTTCAAAGTAACAAGAATCTCTTCTGTGCAGCTGGTCTAGAAGACCTCTGATTGACGTAACTGTAAAACACAGCCTAAAGCAAATCTGTGTTGGCTTAGAAATACATATGCGTCTGTGTAGTAGAGGTATAAAGATGAGCAGTGGGGCCGAAGGAAATCCTAAGAAAGTGGTCGCTTGTAGGTGTAGAAAGCAGGGTAATAATATGGGAGGGGTCAGGTGCTTCCAATGTAGTTGTAATGTTTCATTTCTGAGGCACAGTGTTGGGGACGTGGTATTATTTCATACTTTCTGGTTTGGTTGAAATAGTTCATCATGGGGGCGCCTGGGTGGCACAGCGGTTGAGCGTCGGCCTTCGGCTCAGGGCGTGGTCCCGGCGTTGTGGGATCGAGCCCCACATCAGGCTTCTCCGCTACGAGCCTGCTTCTTCCTCTCCCACTCCCCCTGCTTGTGTTCCCTCTCTCGCTGGCTGTCTCTATCTCTGTCGAATAAATAAATAAAATCTTAAAAAAAAAATAGTTCATCATGAGAGTGTGAATTTTATAGTCAGATCTGGGTTTTAAGTTTATTTCTGCCACGTACTAGCTATGTGACCTGGCGCAAGTACTTAACCTCTCTGTTCAAACAAGGTTGTTCAGTCATCTGTGAAATGGGGCTCCCAGGGCTGTGTGAGGGTTACCTGTGAAGTTCTAACACCCCTTCCCCCTCCCCGCCTGAGTGTGCCTATGAGACTTGAGACCAGACTGGCCCTCGGCCCGCAGCAGGTTGCTAACCTCCCGCTGGGCCCCAAACTTGTCCAGCATGGAAGGATGACAGCCCCAGAGACAGGCTGCAGAGCAGGAGACCTTCTAGTTCCTTTGTTGGGAGCAGGAGGTGGGGTGACTCCAGGGGAAGGGAAAGGCCCTTGAATCCTCACCTCTCTCTCTTTCCAGATCCCTCTGTGGCCTCCCAGCTAAGGGGTGGAGGAGGGCAGGGGGAGAGTAGGGCAGTCCTCTCAGAGGACTTGAGGAAGCAATGAAGGAGGGAGGAGCCACGCCTCACACTGAGGGAATGCAGAGGGCTGAGGGGTCATGGCCTCTGGAGGGAGAGCAGCTGGGAAAAGCCCCTCTTCCCACAACCCCCCTCTCACAGGAACACAGGTCTGGGGGCTGCTCACAGGCATTCAGATTCTGGTGCCTCCAGGGAGCCTTTTCCCTCAGGAGACGGGAGCCCATGAGGCACCCCTGGTCAGGCAGGGTGTCTTTCTGTCTGTCTGTATGTACAAATGCACATTCTCTCACACATGCAGTACGTACCCATATATACGTGTGCCAGGCCTGGCTATGGAATGGGGAAAGGAACACAGACACCATTCTCATTGGACAAGCTTAAAACACAACATGGCTCATTTTTATTTTATCTCAGAAAAAAACATTCCCTTCAGAAGGAAAGGCAGTTAGATAGGGCCTCTGACTGGGTAGCTCTGAGCTACCCAGGCACACCGCACGGTGGGCCAGTCCTGACCTCCTCCCCGGAGCCCACAGTCTGGCAGCATTCCATTCCAACTCCCCGTCCTTGAGCCCAGCTTTGTGGCCCCAAAAGATGGCCCTGGGACTGATAGTGTAAGAAGTGCATGGCGGCTCATGGTCACCAGAGAGGGCTGCCCAGGACTCCCTGGGCTGCCTCCCGGAGCCAGGTTAGCAGCAGGACTGACAACAGACCCAGCAACCAGGGAAGGAAGATTAAAAAAAAAAAAAAAGGGTATTCTTCACGCTTAACATTTTCTCCTGGAAAAAAAAAGAAAGAAAGAAAAACGCCACCTCTGGGCACAGCAGCTCCTGAACCCTTGAAAGGTCTGGAGAGGGTGGTCTGTGTGTGGGAGGGGGCCTGTTGGAGCCACCCTCCCCGCCCACCCAGCCTCGGGGCCGGCCAGCCTGCGCTGCCACAGCTGTTCTGCCAAGTCAGGGTGGTACTACTAGATGCTTCCAGAGTGGGCTACCAGGCCCTGCCTGGCCAAGATGCTCTGGTGCTGTGGCCCTGACCTGATGCAGGGCCTCCCAACATGAAATGTCCATTTCCTCAGACTCCAAACCCTTCCTACTGGGCCTCATGCTGCTCCAGCCAGGGCTCCCTCTCTCAGTCCAAAGTGGGAACTGGCCATGAAAAGGGTCTCCAGGCACATTCACTCTTTTCCCAACGTGACTGGTTCCATCCACCAAAGAGAGAGATTTCCTTCCTGTGGGAAGGGGCAAACTCAGTGGATCATCAGGATACGCCCGCTCCGTCCTGGGCCAGGGGACCCTCAAGGCCAGGGGACTCTGGGCATGCTCCCTCGAGCTCATGGCTGAGGAGCTCCACATCTGGGAGGCCCATGTCCCCAGCGGACTCGTGGGCACTCCCTCCACTCACCAGCCCCAGGGTATAACCATTGGGCCGCCGCTCAGGATGGGGGGCACTGCCATTGGCCCACACCCCAGGAGGATGGCCATTGAGGCGGAGGCTGATCTGCTCCCCGTCACTGCCCTGAGCTGCCAAGGCCCGGGCACTGGTGCCACCTGCCTTGAAGGGCTCCCGCCGCCTCAGGATGTGGCTGCGAATGATCTTGCGGAAGGTCTGGCGGAACTCACGGATGCGGTAGGCGTAGATGAAGGGGTTCACGACGGAATTGGTGTGGGAGAGGATGATGGTCAGGTACATGAGCCAGGGGGGGGCGTGGTTACACTCGGAGCAGAAGAAGGTAAAGCAGTTGATGATGTGCAGGGGCAGCCAGCAGAGGGCGAAGAGCCCCACGATGATGGCCAGCGACTTGGCAGCGTGGACCTCCTTCTGCAGTGTGGACCGAGCCCGCTCCCCCGGCAGAGGCTGGCTCTCCATCTGCTTCAGCTGTCGCCGGGCCGCCAGGAAGATCCGCACGTAGACACCCAGCATGAGCAGCAGGGGCACCACGACACAGGCAAAGAAGTTGTAGAACACCATGTAGTTCATGGGGACCACATCCTCAAAAAGACAGGCCACCTGGCCCTCCCCGCAGTCCTTTGACTGGTTTCGGCCCTCCTTTGGCTGACCGCAGTTGTTCCAGCCCAGCATGGGAGTCAAGCCAATGGCGAACGACAGCACCCAGCAGACTGCAATGATGCCCTTGGCCCTTGTGCCAGTCACCAAGCCATTGTACCTGGGGAAGGGAGATTGGCATCAGAGGTCTGAAAAACCAAGGCTAGGTGGGGCCAAGAGTCAGAAACCCAGAGAGGCACCCTATTGCCCATCCACTGGCTGGAAGATCTTGGACCAGTTACTTCCTGCCTCCTAGCCTCAGTATCCTCCTCTGTTCAGGGTAGGTCCAAGCCCTGCCTTTTCCCACAGGAGCTAACAGGAGAGCAGGCTCCCTAGAAAGGAAACCACTGCATAGATATTCAGATGATTCCGAAGTCATTTTACAAGTATTCCCGGGACTCTGTTAGTTTGAGGGAATTTATAAGTGAAAGAACTTATCACCTCCATGTTGGTCTAAGCTGATGCTAGAGTAAGTTTCCCCTTGGAGTGGGAATGGGTCAGGAGTGTAGACTCAATGGCTGGAGGCAGAACATGCCAGATCAGACTTGTCGACGATTCATGTCTCTTGTACTCCATGCTCTTCCTTCCCCACTTAACTTAAGGGCTCCAGAAGCACCCAAGGAGAGGTGGAGGTCCTGGGCAAAATACCCTCTCTCCCTTCCAAATTCACCCACAGCCCTCTGGAGAGACATGACATCAGTATGTCTTAACATTTATATAGCAGTCTTAACATTCAAGAAGAAAGAACTGCATGAGGTATTGAGGCCCAGAGAGGAAAAATAATCTGCCTGAAATCACTAATGACTCTAGAGAGCCGGACTCAGTCCCAGACTCAGGGTGTTGACCTGATCCACCAGCCAGGAAGTTGACCCCAGGCCCACAGAAAAGGTGGCATAGACTTTATTAAAAGAAGGGCAGTCTGGGGCACCTGGGAGGCTCAGTCAGTTGGGCACCTGACTCTTGATTTTGGTTCAGGTCATGACCTCAGGGTCGTGAGTTCAAGCCATGTCGACCTCTGCATTGGGCGGAGAGCCTGCTTAAGATTCTCTCTCTCCTGGGATGCCTGGGTGGCTCAGTTGTTAAGCGTCTGCCTTCGGCTCAGGGTGTGGTCCCGGAGTCCTGGGATCGAGTCCCACATTGGGCTCCTCCGCTGGGAGCCTGCTTCTTCCTCTCCCACTCCCCTTGCCTGTGTTCCCTCTTTCGCTGGCTGTCTCTCTCTCTCTCTGTCAAATAAATAAAAATCTAAAAAAAAAAAAAAAGATTCTCTCTCCCTCTCCCTCTGCTCCCCTATCCCCCCCATGCACGCCTGCACGTGCACGCGCTCTCTCTCTCTCTCAAAAAAAAAAAGAATGGGCAATCCAAAAACCATCTCCCTGATTGAAGAAGGTGACCTCAGTGATCTCCGAGGGAATGACCATCTGTTTAATGGTTTGGATTCTGGTGACACCAGGCTGCCCTCCCCTTTCTCTGGTAAACTCCACCCATTCTTCATATTCAGGCTAGATGTTTTCCCCAAGAAGTTTCCTACCCAGGAGCAGCTAATCTCTACTCTCTGGGCTCCTGAGGCCAGGGGCGCCTAGGGACCGGGTTTTCCTGCACCCATCTCTGCATCGCCAGCATTGAGACAGGGACACATGGTAGATGCCCTTTACTTAATTCCAGAATGGGAAGCATCCCCAGAAACTATCCAGTCCATGGAGGGCAACCGTGGGCCTACAGCTAAGAAGTGTGTAAGGCAGGCTGGCAGGACACTGACCGTGCGTACAAGAGACAGCACACGCTGCTCAGCCCCTGGCCGCCCTGGCAGGATATGCTGCCGGTGCTGCCGGATCTCAGAAGGGGCCAAGGAGCTGACTCTCTGGGTAAGATCGCCCGTGGTTTATATTTTGTCAGCAAATTCAAATTAAGGGGAAAAAATCTGGTGCCCTCTGACCTCCTATCTAATCCAACCAACTCATTTTATAGAGAGGAAAACTGAAGCCTGAGGAGAGGAATGGACTTGCCGTGGATGTTTCAGGAACCCAGAACACCCTGGGCCAAGGTAAGTGTGTCAATTCTGAATCACTTCAGTTTCGAATCCCAAACAGTAACTGGGCAGGGCCACTCTTGGGAGCCCTCCACCCCATTTAGCAGGGGCTTGGGTGCCTGCACAGGGCTTGGCAGGAAGAGGGTCATGGACTTGACCATTTCCACCAAGCCACAGAGAGCCTACACTGCCCTGTTTCCTATTCTGGAGTTTCACACACAAAGTCTCAGGCTTTTTTTTTCCCCCCCACTTAATACTTACACAGCATTTTGCTGTGTGCCAGGCACTGTTTTTAGTACTCTACAAATTATAATTTATGTAATCTCATTGAATAGGAGGCTATTTTAATGTTGGTATTTTTCCTGAGAAAAGTGTATCCCTCCCTGAGTTCCAGCGCTGGTGCATTCCTGGTTTGGCTATGTTCTGTCACTGTGCATCTCTGAGCCTTAGTTTCCTCATTTGTAAAATGGGACTAAGAATCCAGGGCCTGTGAGCACTGTCCCATGAGGGCAGAATGTAAGATCTGGGTGTGGAGATTACAGAGAGATGGGTTGTGAGTGAAGGTAAGTAAGAACTTCTCAGCTGAGCTGCGCACGAAAGAAATGGGCTGCTTCAGGCAAAGTGAGCTTCCTGGCATTTGACGCAACCAAGCAGAAGCAAGGAGTTACAGGGATGGTAGAGAGGACCCTGGAGACCACCTGCTTTGGGGGTTTCCAAATTGTCCCCCAGCAGCCGACCTTCTGGCTCACACTCCCAGGCAATCACAGAAGTAGGCTGGAAAGGAGGCGGCTTAATATTTACTGAATGAATGAGTTGGTGGGGACGCCAGGGCCCAGCCCAAAGGCTTCCAGGACAGTTTGAAAATCCCTGGTCTGTCCAACTGTCTACTTTTACAGACAAGAGGACCCATGAGGGGAAGTCTGGCACTGCATTTTAAAACGAAAGCCCCTTGTGGGGACAGAAACAAACATACATTAATAGCACTTGGCCCGTGCATGCAAAGAGTATCTCTGAAAGGATTCCCAACACTGACTTCCAGGAAGAGAATGGAAGGTAGGGCAGGGGACAAAAGGGACAGTTTTTCACCATATACCTGTTGTTCCTTTTTGATATTTTAGTATGTGCAGGTAATAATTTATTTAAACACACACACGCGCACATACACACACATATCAAACAGATTAATTTTGTTATTCAGAAGAAAAGTCCTTAGGCTGAGAGCCCTGGACCCAGGCCCCTGGAACTGGAACAGCATTAGGGCCCAAATGGAATAACAGCCAAGCCACAGCCTGGCCCAGGGACGTCCCCTGGGCTGCGTGCATGACTGGTGGTAGGCACATCTTGGCCTCCTGGGCCGCAGGCAGAGACCGTCTAGTGTAAGTGGTGCCAAAGGCACCCAGCACAACACGCTGCCATCCGGGGGCCCAGAGGCGTCATAGGGAGCGGGCACCAGAGCACTGCTCACCACGTTTGGAGGCACCTCTGCGTCCCTGCGTCTTCCAGCTCAAAGGCTGCCCCTTCCTGGGGACTCCCCATTACCCACATCGGGGGCTCACTCTATGATCCAAAAATACCACCCACACTCCAGATGGGCTTCTTGTGCACTTTCCCTACACTGAGAGAAGGCGGAGCTTTCCTAAACTGTCTGAAGGAGTCAGTGATCTAAGAGGTGAAGAGCCACTGACCCATGGATGGAACCCAAACCGTTTGCTGGGCACAGACAGGCCTGAGCCAGCCTCACACCCTCCCTGCCCTCCTGTTCTGCCTGTCACCTCTCCCTGGCCCAGAGCCCACATATTCCTTCCTTCCTTGGGGCCTTTGTCCAGGCTTCACCCATTCCTGTTACACCTGTCCCCACACATACCCAGCCTGTAAGACCCATCTAGCATCACCTCCTACAGGGAGCCCTCTCTCCCAATCCTGCCCTCCTTAGAAGCCGGGTACTTGGTTTCTGTCCCCATGGGGTGATTCATAACATACACCTCGGGTCTTTGCACCAACTGCTGTCCCACATGTGGCCTGTTTCCCAAGGCGAGCGAGCACTCACCAGAGGCTACTGTGAGAGGCAGGAGACAAGGGCACAAAAGTAGGAGTCTCTCACCCTAGGCTTTCCGTCCTTTGGGGATACTGAGAGCTCCCATCTCTGCCTCTGGCCAGGCTGCTTCTCACTGGATTCCTGACTCAACCCTGCCGTAGCCCACCAGGGTCCCTGCACTTGGGAAGGAGCACAGATTTTTCTGAAACTAAATTCTTTTAAGAAAGAAAGAGAGAGGGGCACCTGGGTGGCTCAGCTGGTTAAGAGTCTGACTTCGGCTCAGGTCATGATCTTGGGGTCCTGGGATTGAGCCCCGCATCACGCTCCCTGCTCAGCGGGGAGTCTGCTTCTGCCTCTGCCGCTCCCTTTGCCCCCCCCATTGTGCTCTCTCTCTCAAATAAATAAAAAGTCTAAAAACAGAAAGAGGGGGGAGAAAGGAAAGAAAGGAGAGGAGGGGAGGGGAGAGGAAGGGAGAGGAGAGGAGAGGAGAGGAGCGGAGAGGAGAGGAGAGGAGGAGAGGTAAGGAGTGGAGAGGAGAGGAAAGGAAAGAAAGGAAAGGAAAGGAAAGAGGGAAGGAAGGGAGGGAGGGAGGGAAGGAAAGAAGGAAAGAGAGAGAGAAATGAAGGGTGAGTGATAAAGGTCTGGGGCTAGATGTGCAGGGCAGCAGTCAGGGGATGGACTCCTCCGAGCGCCAGCGCCAAATGCACCAACTGCGTGGCCCTGCAGAGGAGGGGACGTACCCAGCTGGCAGGGGACGGGGGAGGCAGGAGCGGGCAGCCTGAGTCACACAGGGGCTCCAGAGCTGCCAGGAGCTCCGGCTACTCGTGTGCCTTCACCTCGTTCCCCCTGGCACCTCACCCCCCCCCCGCCACCCGCTCAGGGCCCTTGCGGAATGAGAAAGTGGAGGGACTCAAGGGAGCCTGGAACTTCAAGAAGGGCCCTGGAGCCCCCCGAGTCAGCAGACACTTTTCCTTCTCCTGCTCTGGCCTCCCCGTGAGTAAGGCAAGGGTCATAACATCCGCCCAGGCCACAGAGCAGGGCTGTGCAGATCAAAGGAGAAACTGCGGAGCTCAGCTCGCTGCAGCTCTCTGCCTGAGGGGTGGGGGCTGAGCGGCAGCAGCACCCATCATCCCTAACGACTCCCAGACCCAAGAGCTGCAGGCTGACCCTTCCGAAGCTTTATCAAGCATTGCTCAAACAGCCAGGGTCTGGGTGGGACTAGGTCCTGCTCTGGAAGACCGTGGGAACTGGGGATCCGGAGGGGGTGGGGCAGGCCCAGGCTCCATTTAGGGACCCAGCTCTGAAACTCCAGCTGCTCAAGAAAGAGCTGCATCTCCATCTGCTGCATCCCACCAACCCTCCCTCCTCCTGGCCCCATCACTCCCATCCACTCACTGGACCCTTACAACACCTTTGTGAGCTCAGGAGGACAGACAGGCCTGTCCCCTTTTGCAGATGAGGAAATGGGCCCAGAGAGCGACAGCTGACTTTTTCTGGTCACACAGCATGTCCCCTATTCCCTACATCAGGAATCATTCTCTTGACTCTCAGAATACAGAGATAAGAAAAAGAAGCTGAGACACTTTCAGTTGAGCCCCAATCTCTGCCTAGAATGCTGTCGCCCTTTGAATCATGGAAGGAAGTGAAAGCGACGTCTCTGCTTCCCCACTGAGCGTCCCAGCTCATGCTCAGCCGGCCCCCAAAGTAAACACCAATGCTCTGCTCTCTAGTCGGCCTGGGGTCCTGTGTTCTGAGCTGTCCCTCAGTGAGCCTGGACTCTGGACTCCGCTCTGCACTATAAGGCCAGGCCTCTATTAAGGCTGGCCAGCATCCCCTCTTCGACGAGAGTCCTAAGACTTCCTATGACTGGAGCACCCTACAGGGCCACACGGGCCCAGGCTCTTCCCTTCCTTTGAGCGGCACGAGGAGGGTGCCTGCTTCCCACTTTGAGCCCATGGGACAGCAGTGGCCAAGTGCAGGTCTGGGAGCCTGGAGCCACCCTGTGACTCTGTTTCCCAAAGACTGGAGTTGCAGTGGGTGACAGGCCACATTTCTTCCCAGGCCTAGTCCCAACTGCGCTGCCAACTCGTTGTGTGGCCCTGAGGGCTTGCTCCCTTCTCTGTCTCATTTTTCCATCCAGAAGATGAGAGGAAATGACCTCTAAGGGCCCCCTTGGGTCTGACTCTAAATTCCCACTGCTCCTCTTGCCCGCTGGGGTGCGCTCGGCCGGCACGGGGCTGCTGCGGCCCGCTCCACAGGTAGGCGCTTCCCCTGTGTGGGAGAATCCGCCACAGGGCCAGGCACCCTGGTCCTCCGAGACCTCCCTCAGGGTCTGCAGCCACTCAGGCTGTGGAACCCTGCTCCCAGAGGCAGGTTCAAGGAGGTGGGGCAGGAGGTCCCCTCCCTGCTTCCCACTCTAGGGGTGGGAAGTACTTCTTAGCTTCCCTCAGGGCCAGGTAGGTGGCGGCCACATACAATGAACTCAGCCTCAGGGAAAGTCTTCATTTACACAATCAATCGGGGGCTGAAGTCACTTCACCAAAGATTCACCGGAAAACCCCCTCCACTAGCTGAGACCACGAGCACTCCCTGACCTGAGGAGCACAAAATTTGCATATTGGTCCAAGTGACTCACTGTGGCATTCAGCCAAGTCACTTCCCCTCTCTGGGTCATTTTCCTAATGTGCAAACTGCGCGGCAGGCCCAGAGGAGCCGGGGGCAGGCGGGCTTCTAGCACTGAGGGCCTGTGGTTTCCCGCGGCGCTCCGCCCACCCCGGCACCACACTGTAGGAGCAAACGGCCCAGATGCTCCGCCCGGGCCCGGGCCACACACATCTGCCAACAGCCAAAGCAGCAGCCTCAACCACATAGCCTGGGGAAGACCGGGGAGGGCCAGAGGGCCCTGTGCCCACAGGGATCAGCTGGATTGGCGTGATTGCTGGCCATGGGCCGAGCCCTGGGCAGCCCTGGAGCGAGCCCCGTGGAGCTGTCCCCGGCGCAACACGCAGACATCAAAGACCAGATCCTGACCCCAGGTTTGCCCTGACCCTGGCCGGCCACCGACCAGATCTTGGCACCAGAAGCCTTTTCACAGATGTGAACCCCGGCAGGAGGCATGCCGAGGAAGAGAAGAGGGGCAACCCGGCACCCCCAGCGCCCAGCTCACCGGAGTGGGATGCGGATGGCGATGTAGCGGTCAATGGCGATGGCCAGGAGGCTGAAGATGGAGCTCTGCGTGAGGACGAGGAGAAAGCAGGCGAAGAAGAGGCAGTTGTGGCAGGTGGCACAGAACCCTGTGCTGATGGTGATGGCGAAGGGGATAGCGAGAACTCCCACGGCAATGTCAGCTGCCGCCAGGGACACCACAAAGTAGTTGGTGACGTTCTGCAGGTTGCTGTTCAGCCACACGGCCCAGCACACCAGCACATTGCCCAGGATGGCCAGCACGGCGATGGCCAGCTCCACCACGATGTACGCCCAGGAGCCCATGGCGGGTACGGCTGCAGACAGGCGGGGTCAGCAAGGGCGCAGGCCAGGCCAGCTCACGGTCCATAGCTGCAGTGCAGCTGGCCCTGCCCAGGCCCCCGAGCCCCTTCTTCACAGGAGCCAAGAGCGTCCCTGCCTATGAGGGGGGCTCCCCAAGGGCTTTTTCACAGCCAACTCTGCGTCTCCAGAAACTGGGCCCTTTTCAGGGGCTCTGGCAGCATCTTGGCTCAGCTCGGCTTCGTAGTCCCCGAGGCACCTGCCAAGGGAGAAGCCTTGTGAGGAGCTGGACCACACGCAGAGAGGGCCAAGCTGAAGATTCCCAGGGGCAGCCATCAGTCCCACTCACCAGTGCCCTCCCTGCAGGCCAGGCATCAGCCTGAGAACAACCCACTGTGCCCTGCCCCTCCCTCCCCGGACACAGGGCTGGGAATCAGCCTGGGCCCTTGTGTTTTCTAAAGGAGACAGGAATCTTTGAAAGTTAAGTCACTTGTGTTGCCCCCCACGCTCAGCTTCCCAAGCCTTTTTGTCCCTGAGCTCACTGCCACCCCCAGGACCCTTCCAGAAAGGCCCCCTCACTCCTCGGCTCTCCCAGGCCCACCTATCTTCTCTCTCCGCCACCCTCAGTCCTCTCCATCCCCCAAGATCTCTCCCTGGGAACCACCAGTACCTACCTACGTTAAGGAGAGGCCCAGAGACACCTAGAGCTCTGATGTGGAAGGACCTGGGTGGCCCATCTGGTCCTGTCTCCCGCTGCCAGCAAGTGAGCCCCCATGCCCTTGCTGGTGAGGCTGCTCAGTGTGGAGGAGCGGGCACAGAGGGAGCCCGCTCCTCGGCAGCCCCTGCCACCTGACTGCGTGTCTGGGCGGGGGCGCGGCCTCACCTCCCCCTTCACCTCCCTCCTCCCACGCCCGCTCCCCAACCTGCTCCTCTGCCTGGCTGACACGGGGATAGACTGAGTTTAGTACGGCGCTGGGCAGAAAGCCAGGTGCTCAGCCAGGACTTGCTGGGGAACCGCAAGCAAGGATGGTTTTTTCTTTTCTAGGCCTCAGTTTCCTCATTGATACGAGGAGGAGACCGGACCCCAGACAGACTCTGGGGACCACTGCAGCTCTCACTCATGATTCCATGAGAAGGACATAAATAGATCTGAAAGGGCTCCCCCAGAGTCAAGACGTCACAGAAGTGTAAGGAAGCACAAGCAGAAGTTGAGGTCTCGGTCTCCCCCAGCCCAAACCCTCAGGGTTCCCTTGAGCTTGTGAAATGGTCTCCATCTCCCCCTACCAGGGTGGGAGCCTCTCCCCACTGCTGCTGACCTGCCTGTCACACTCACAGGTGCTGCCTCGTGGTGTCCCCTCGTGCCAAATCCCCTCCTCGAGTCCTGGGCCTTCATGGGGCCCCAGGTGCTCATGGGCACAGCTGCTGCCCGCATGGGGACAAGAGGCCCAAAGCTGCCTTTCAGCTGCGCACACATGGGTTCAGGAAAGTGTGTCCTCCCTCACTCCTCTAGGCCCCAAGGGATAGAGCAGGACCGGTAACCTTGGGAGAAGGTGACTCATGGTCCCTTGCCATGTTCCAAGGGCTGGGCTCCTCCCACCCCATCCAGGAGGTGACAGAGGGCTGCAACAGAGAGGAACACCAAATCTCCTAACTCCAGCGTGCCTCAGGCGGCTGGAACTACACCCAGGGGCTTTTCCCTGTGCCCACCGGAGGCTCGAACAGAGCACCTAACACCAGGAAACAGGACAGAAAAGAGGAGGCGAAGTCCCTGAAAAGTGGAGGGGTTCTTGCAGCCTGCGGCAGACCCAACGGGCTTCTCCCAGGCCTAGCAGGCGTTCCGACTGAGGGACCACGAAGGAATCCCAAGCCCCTGCTATGCGCAGGGTACTTGCCAGCCAGCTGCTGACGAAGCCTGTCTCTGGCAGAGGAGGACCAGACCAAGTCTCCTGGTCCTGTCCCTGGCCCCAGAGTGTTCCTGGGCTAGAGTCTAAAACAGCACTCACCAGGGACACCCCAACTGCAGAAGCTGTGTGTCCAGGATCTAGTTTTTATTCAACAGAAGGGAAGTGACAGGCCCAAGACTGCCTGTCCCCTAGGAGCCTCGCGGGCCTAGCAGTAGAGGCAGCAGGCCACTGTCCAGCGGGGTCTGGCCAGGCCCAGAAAGCCTCAGGGACCCTGCCTCCTGCTACCAGTGAGCTCTCTGCCCTCTAGCCTCTTCACCATCACCTGTTGCCCTTCCTACCCGGACTTCGGCCCCTCCAGAGGAATCTGCATTGAGAGGCGCCACAGCCTCTCCCAATCAGACCAGCCCAGGCCAGAAGCCTGACTTGGCCCCAGACCATTGTCCACATTCAGAGGGCCCCTCCTGGGGAAAGAGGGAGTAGGACCACTAGCGGACTACCTGAATATGTATCACTTCTGTGGATCTGAGGCTGGGCTGCCCTAACCCACTGCCCAGAGCCCTGCCGATGGGATCACACCACCAGCACCTGTCCTGGATGCCAGGCTGATTCCATGAGCCAGGATGCCTGCATTGGAAGGGCCTTCAAGGGGCGTAACCCAGCCCCTCTGTTTGGTGAGGCTCTCCTGGCTGCCCTGGGCACCTGCCTGGATACCCCCAGTCCTCAGGGCCTCCCTACCACCTTCTGCGCTATGGGATCCCATGGTGACCAGCCCCTGGTACCAACACTCTTCCTGACTACGCTGAAGCCACCTTCCTGCCCAACGCCAGGCCTGCGGTGCCCTCCCAATCTCACTGGACACACGGATCCCCCTGCCCACATCAGTCCTGCAAGGAGCTAACGCCCCTGACCACTGGGTCCTAAAAGGCTGCCTCTCTGCACATCTGGCTCCCCATCTGCCCTTCCTCCAGCATTCCTGCGGGCTCACTCCATCCTGGGGTGAGGCTGGCCTGGCCCCACAGGCAGCCCAGGCATCTGTCAAATCAGAGCGCCAGCCCCAAATCAGAGAACGTCAGTGGAGCCCAAAGCACCAGGGGACAGACAGGGCAGGAAGAAGGCTCAACAGCCTCCTACTGGAGCCGTTCTGGGGGAAGGTTGGGAGCTTCCCAGCCATAGGTGGGGAAATCAGCCCCGTGGGGTGGGGGCGCCCTAACTTGTGGCCTTTGTCAGACTTTCATGGTGTAAATGCTCCCAGGATAGCCCATTTCAAGCTACTGATGTGTCACTGACAAGAAATGTGAATTAGCACAGACAGCTCAAGGGAGCCTGTGTCACTGGGCTCTGGCCACCAGTGAGCCACCAAGCCCTGTGCTCTCCCTGGATGCCAGGGCTCCACTCCAGGCCCTCTTAGCTTGAGCAGCCTGCTTGGGAGCTCACAATATGAGAGCACGGTGACAGTGGGGTCATCTATTCTCTTGGCCCTATGAGCCCCGTTTTACAGATGAGGAAGCTAAGTCCCAAAGAGGTTAACAACCTCTCCCAGCCTTACCGAGAGCACGAGAGGGTGGGATAGAGCTGAGGGAAATGCCCATGGAAAACACAGCAGCAGGAAGATTCCTGGGGCCTCCTCACCCCTCTCTCGGCTTCCCTCCCCTCAGAGGCCTCCTAGAGCAACAGGAAGGTCTGAGGCCCAAGAGGAGGGGGCCAGAGGCGGGGCCAGGATCTGGCAATTTCCTATCCCTCTCTGTTGGCTCTATCTAATTAATTCTTGAGTCATCTGTTGCTAGCCAGGAAAGGAAATTAAATGTTAATAATGTAATCTTTCCCTCTGATTATCCCTTGTTGGGGACAGGGCAGAGGGCAGAAGCTGTCCCATAAAAACTAGAGACAGGTGCTAGGGAACATGCATGATGAGCCTTGAAAGGACAACCCCGTAGGACTCCCAGCAGTCAGATTCAAAGCTGCTGCTGCTTCTGGCCTTCCTCCTCACCCGCACCAACCTGGCCACATTAATTAAAACTCCATTTAATCAAAACCCACATATTTCCTGACCCACTTCTGGCTCCTTATAAGTCCCACTAGCAAGGCTTTCTGTACACATGCCCAATGGCAGCTGTAACTCCCAGTCTGCGGGACGGACGTGCCTGCTAGCTTCCAGGTACGACCCTGTACCCCTGCTCCTGGGTGCTGCATGGGGCAGCACACCAGGCCCAGTGTAGGGACTCAGACCTGGCATAAGCATGCTCGGTCCAGTCCTGGGCTCCAGAATCCTGCCCTGAGACTCTTGCATTGCTTCCTCATAGCCAATGTTACACAAATGCCTACTCTGTGTCCAGCAGCATCACAGCTGCTGGATCGCAGGGAGCTCTGTGCCACATGCTGCTGAGCCCGGTCCCAGAAAGGTCCTGAGCCTACAGTGGGGGGGGGGGCCTGAAGTCCTCAGGAATTGTCCCAGGAGACTGCTGAGAGCCAGCTGCTACCCAAGTGAGCAGGTCACTCCCTGTCTCCAGGGCCTCGGTTCCCACAAAAGATGAGCCTGCAAACCACAATTCTGAAGCACAGGAGAAAAACTCAAGCTAAGAAAGACATGGAACAGCACCCAAAATACCGAGATTCATTCATTCTGGAAGAGACGAAGGTACTAATGTAATAATGCTTGTCAAAGACATTTAGGATCTTTAAAGAGATGAAAAAAGTAAAAGCATTCACAAGAATGAGAACTTAGGACTCGACTGGCAGAAATGAAACAAGAACAGACAAACATGAACAGGAAATAATATAAAATCCCCGAGAGGAAAACTAAAGGGACTGAGGCAGAGGACACAATCCACACAACGTGCTTCAGGCCCGCACGCAGCTGGAGACACAGGACTAGCGGGAGTATCGGCACCGAGGAATCATCGCAGCAACCTCACGAAGACACAAAGCCCGCGAGGAGATACAGCTGAGACACGGAAGGCGGGCGAAGTACCGGGCCCTGTCTCACGGGAGCTCAGTCAGTGTGGAGAGGCAACAAGCAAAGAACTAGCTGGACAGGCTGCCCAGCTCCAGCTCGCAACCACAAGCCCGCTGCTGGCTCTGCCGTGGCCGGTCTTTGGAGTGGCCCGGGGCCTGGGCGCAGGGGCCCTGGGACCTACGAAGCCCGTCTCCAAACCCACCAGCTGGAGTGGGGGGGCCAGTGTCTTCCAGGGCTGCCTGGAGGTGAGCAACCACGGAGCACTGGCGCCTCTTCCCTCCCCCCTTCCTTCCCTGCAGGATGACTTCAGGACCCTGGTGCAGGCCGGGCTCAAAAAACCAGGCCTCCCCCTCCCCCACTGCCTCACTGCCCCTCTGGAGGCTGCTGCTCAGCTCTAGGGGCAGGACGTGGGCAGGAACTGGCGGGGTGGAGAGCCAGCTCCCCGTACTGAATCTGGCCCCTAGAGCAGCCCCCACATCACTGGCTCTGGGGCCACAGGGCCTGCCCCAGCTCCTTTCTCTCCCCACGGGGGCCCAGAGTCCCTCTCCTGTCCCCACACAACCAGGCCAGATACCGGGAGGGTCTGTATCCTCCCAAACTGAGGTATCCATTCAGCCTCTCACTGGCCACCTCGCTGACAGCCCCCCTCCAAGAGGTCACCCCACACACAAGGTGCTGGGTGCCCATTCTGTGGTGGAAGGAGCTCAGGTGGTTTCCCACTCCTGCTCCATCCCACACTCCCTGAGGTCCTGAGCAAGTGTCTTCCCCTCTGTACCAAGGCTCCTGTGAGATGGCACCCTAGCACGTGCTTGGCACCCACACCTCCCTCAAATGAACCCTCTGATGGTGGGATGACAGGCATTATGATGCCTGAAGGTGTCCTAGGGGGGCAGAGGGGTCCTAGATGGCCCGAGTGGGCCTGGGTGGGGCCCTGGCAGAAGGCTGGTCTGTGGGAGGGCAGGAGCTCCTTAGAGGGTGGCCCTACTGAGGATGGGAGGGAGGCAGACCTACTTCTGGGGCCCCTGGGACGAAGGTGTGATGACGCAGTCCTGGAGGCTGAAGGGAGAGGCTGAGAGCGTTAGCCAGCAAGGGCAGCAAGGCCTGTGGACTGCACCAGATGCCATGTGGCTCTGCCACTGCCCCTTGTTAAGTCAGTGGTCCCCTGTACCTGGTTCTCGGTTCACAAAGGCCACTGAGGGGCCAGAGGTGAACACTTCTGTGATGGGAGACAGAGACCACCAGCCCACGCACCAGGAGAGGCACCAGAGTGCTGTTGCCCGCCCCTCCCTGGCGCAGGAAGGCAGCCTTTCCTCCAGGGAATAGCGTGGTGGTGGTGGGGGGGGCGGCAGCAGAAGAGGGAGCCACAGAAAGACAGCGCCAGCCCCTGCCCAGCATCTTCTGAGAAAGGCCTGTCCTGTGGAAGAGGGTCTGGGCCTGAAGCACTTTGGATGGTTTCCCAGAGGAGGGGCCATTTGGGCTAGACTTGGAGGACAGGGAAATGAGGGGAGGGAGGGGAGAGATTCCAAACAAAGACAACAGCCTATATGAGGCTCAGAGGCCTGTCAGAGAAGGCCTGAGGGGGTTCCTGGAAAGCTGGAGCACCCCGTCTTCCCTGTGTACCTCCCCTCATGCCCTCCTCCGCAGGCTGGAGCGAGAGGCGGCCGCTCTTCCCCTCCCTCCAGACCTTCCCATCCCCGGCAGCATCCCGTGGACCCCACACTGCAGGGGCCCTTTTCATGATTCTGTAGGCAGGAGCTGGGGGACCTTTGCCACTAAACTGCCCCTTCGTACCATCTAGAGCTCCCAGGCCCTGTCCAGAAGGTGAGCGGTCTCCTGGGGGCCTCCTCTCTGCATCCCAGCTCCAAGCTCCTGCCCGTTCCCCACTTCCCTTCCCCCTCTGGGCCCAGTGCAGACCTCCAGGGTACCGCCCTCAGGCACCACACCCCAACCATCGCCTCCAACCTCCAGACCGTGAAGTCACCCCTCCCTTCTGTGACTGCTAATGCTTCTTGGGCCCAGACCCTTTCCCTAGGGGTTGGGATTTGTTCCTTTTGCTCAGCACCTGACTCCCCGTGTCGCCTCAGCAGCCCCAACACAAACCCCAAAACCCCTTCTCAGCATACTTCATGCCGAGGCCGTCCCTCTGGTCATCTTCCCCTTAGCTTCCCTTGTGCACATCTTTCAGGACCCAGTTTGAGTTGTGGCAGACAAGAGAAACGCCACAAGATGGTTGGGCTGGCAATCCCAGCTCATCCGGGTAAGGGAGCTCAGGAATGAAACAGGTTAAACTGTGATGCCCTGAAGCCAAGCGCTTGCCGCCAAGCCAACTCTGGTCCACACATCCCTCCACCCACGGTGATGCCCTGTGGTGTCCCCACCCCCCCACTCCACAAGGCCAACAGCCTCCCTTTGGGGTTCCCCAGCTCAAGCACAGACCCCAGTCCGTCCTCTGGTCTGACCTGCCCCTTTCATGACCATCTGTCATTTACTCTCCATCACAACACTGTACGAGCATTGCTTGTTGTATCTTGCTTGTTTGACAAATAAGACAGCGAGTGCGCCAAGGAGGCAAGACCAGAGCCCAGGTTTGGGCATTGAAATCTGCTGTCCGTTGGGTTGCCCTCGAAGCCAGCCATTGCTCTCTTGCACTATGGGCTCCTAGGAGGCAGGAGGACCACGGTGTGGTTGGGGGCCTGCAACTCACAGACCAACATGAGGGAGGGCAACACGCAAGCCCCCAAAGCCTGGCCAGGACTGACGTGGCAGCCTCTCACCTGCCGTCCTTATCTGGGCCATCTCAACTTCTCTGAGGTTATGAACAGGGAAGCTGGCTTAACCCAGAACCTGGTCTACACTGGGGGGATCAGGACGGAGGGGCGGTGGCCCCGGACACGAGAACCTGGGAGAGCCAGGGAGACCCTAAAGGGCAAGGACAGAGCCAGGAGGTGTTGACACCGCTCCCTGTGGACCAGCCTCAGTGAGGAGCTCCTGTCGTGGACCTGCTGACACCTGAGACGGGGAGCTGGCCTACAGGGCAGAGCCTTCCCAGCCCAGCCAAGGCCCCAGGACCCGCCACAGCAGGACTAAGGAGGGAGCCCCTGACCTCCAACATCCTCCGTGGCCCACTGCACTCCAAAGAGCTCCCCATCATGGTCCCCACGGTGGGGACAACCAGGGGCAACCATGGCACGGCATGGAGGTAATGCAGAGAGTGTTCTCGGGGGTGCAGAGGCTGGCTGAACAAGAGGCCAAAGGGAGGGCAGCCTGAGTTCTGAGCAAGAGGCGAGCACAGGCCCTGTGGGTGGAAACGGGCCTGGGTGCTCCCTGAAATGGTAAGGGACAGCTGGACAAAGGGGCAGCCTAATCGCCCCCTAGGGGCCAACCACAACTCCAGCCCTAGGGAATGGGGGATGGGGGCGACCTGCCCTCCAGCTTCTCCTTCTCCCTTCGCAGATCCCTCGACCTCCGCCTTGGCCTCCACCGTCCTCCCATTGTACAGTCTGGAAAATTAAAGTCTAAAGCGGCATGTGGTGGTGCCCCGAACGCAGAGATCTCTGCTCCGCGGCCCCGCGGCCCCCTCCTTGATCCTTTGGGCCGCCTGCGCCAAATCCCTCGAGGGCCACCACCATTCCCGCCATTCCTACCTCAGCTCAGGGCAGCCCGGCAGACGGCCAGGTCCACTCCGAGACGTGCACCCACCCTGCCCGACCTCCGGACTCCCCTGGGTCCCCTAAGTCCGGGTCCCGCCACCACTGTCCCCGGAACGCTCCCGCCTCGGCCCTGCGTTCAGACTCTCCTCCTCGCCGCGCCCCACGCGTTCGGGATGCCGAGCGTCTGCGCTCCGCGTTCCTCCCCCCCGGAACGCGGTCCACGCCCCGGGCTGCTCCACCTGCCGAAGCCCTCTCTCGTCCCCGGGGGTCCGACCCGCCCTCCCTCGGGCAGCTCCTCTGTGCCCCAGGCCACCCCCCGCCGGGCGCGTCCGGAAGGTTCGCCGAGAGCCCTGGGGCCGGCCCGTGGCGCCTAGACGGACCGACGGACGTTCCCCGCACGTCACCTGCAGGTCCAGACCCCTGCCCCCCAACCCCCGCCGCCGGGGCAGTCGGGCTCTCGAGCCCCCTCCTCTCCGCTCCCCTCCCCGCCTATCCGTGCGCACCTTCCGGTCCAGTTTGGGGCGGCCCGGAGGGTCCGCACACCGTCCCGCAGCCGGGCTTAGGACGTGCACCCTCGCCTGAGCCGCCCCTGCACCCGCCATTCCGGTCCCCGCCTCGGGGCAGAGCTCGGACCCCAGCCCCGTGAACTCGCTCTCGGGGTGGCGGGAAGAAAGGGACGGGGCAGCGGGGTGCCCGGAAGGGAGGGGTCCCGAGCCAACCCTCCCTCCCAGCCCCTCAGCCTCCGACGGCCCCACACCGCCCGACCGCCCGCCGGGGACCCCGGGGTCCCCGCACCGGAGACCCCGGCTGACCTGCAGCTCGCGCGCCGGCTCCCGCTGTCTCCGCGGCGTCTCGGGCTCGGGCTCCGGCCGCGTCGCTCACGGGCGCCCCCTGCAGGCGGCTTCGAGATTCGCACTGTCCCCGCCCCGCCCCGCCGCGCGGGGAAACCGAGGCCCTAAGTGTGGGGCCGGGGAACGGAGGACTCGGCCTGCGAGCCTGGCCGATGCCCGCAGTAGGACGAGGCCACGACCGGCTGGACCGCGCCACATCCCTGCCCGCGCGGTCCCCCAGCGTGTTCTTCCTGGCTCGCGTCGGTCTGGCCGCCTCCCGCGCCGCACCCCCTCCCCTTCGACGAGTGTCCCGGCCGGAGTTCTCCTTCCCGCCCGGTGAGGCCCGCCCGGCCCTTGGCCCGCACTCCCTTTCCTGCAGCACTCCCTTTCCTCCAAGAAGACTCCAGGGCTGCCCCTGCTGCTCTGGTCCTCCCGGAACTCTGCCATATCCCTCGTCATTGTAGCTGAGTTGGGTCGGTGCCTGTCTTTGTCATCCCTCCCAGTGTCCCCCTGTGATCTGCGAAGCGCCCAGTGCCAGCTCCTCCTCAAGTCTTTCCATGGTTGCACTGCTCCTGAAGGATAAAGGCCAGCCTCCTTCCCTAGGCATTCAAGGCTTTCAGCCATGAGGCCCTGCCTGGTTTCCGGCTTGGCCATCCCTTCTTGAGCTTTGGCCCAGGTTGGGGGGAGAAGAGCTGGAGTGCAGGTAGGGTACCTCAGCTCAAAGGATGCCTCTAGGAAGCCAACCCCAGTTTCCAGTGGCCCCTCTGACTGTCCCAGCACAGACTCTGGGCCAGGGCCCCTCCTGTTCTTATAACCTCTGGGGCCCAGTTGGGACCTGTCCCCCACCTCCACTTCTCTGAGCAAAGTGGAGTCGTCTTCTGCGCCACACACTAACCTGGAATCCTAGACTCTTGGGCTGGGAATCCATCCTCCTCTCACCCCCAGGTCCATGTTTTAGAGACTTCAAATTGGGAATGACCTCACAATGGCCCCAGTCCAGCCATACGAGGGGACCCACCTTCTACCCTTGCATCGGGTAGGCCTCATGGCTGAAGGGCTTGAATGCCTACCCCAGTTCTGGGCACAGCAGGATGGACTATATCAGACGGCCAGAAGCCAGGGCACTGGTGGCCAAGGGCTCATGGGAACCCTTGCACTCTTGAACCTCCAGGGGCCCGCGGGGTCATGATGAGAAGCCCAGGGGAGAGGCTTGTGCAGGGCCAGACTGGACCCTAGAGCTAGGCCCCCAGCAGGAGCACGATGTCTCCCACAGGAGGAGAGCACCAGTAGGAGGTGGGAGCCCAGGCACAGCTGAGGAACTCGAGTCTGAGGCCATGCCCATCACTCGCCTGGAATCAGCCAGCTTCCCTTGCCTGGCAGCCTCCTCCAGCTCTTTCCTGAGCCTGAGCTCCTGTCGCCATTCAGCCAGCTCAGGTCCCCAGGCTCCTGTTTTCCCTAATATCCAGTGTTAGGATAGGCCATGGGGGTGGAGGAGGGTAGGCTGGGAGGGGTCAGCACCCCAACACAACTCCAGGTGTTGGTGAGGCACACATGAGATTTTTCAAATTGGGAACAGTCCCTGGATCCCTTTCCAACCTCCAGCCTGGCCCTTCCCCACCTTGGCCCCCCTCCCACAGTCTAGGCCTTTGTAGCCCCAGCCCTCTTCCCACATACCTCCTGGGGGGGGTAATAGGGGACCAAAGGAAGGAGCTCCCCCACCAGGCAGGGACACTGCCCCTGGGACTGCCCTCTGGGGCCACACTGGTCCCCTGGCTTTCCCTCAGCCTTGAGGTTCCCATCGCCTCACCTGTAAAATAGAGCTGTTTTGTTTCTGCCCTGCCACGTCCTGAGCCAGAGTCAGACTGTGAGGTACCAGCTGGAGGCACTGCCTGGCCAGGGGATACGCCCCCACGCCCTGGGCTTCCCACACTTGTTTCTGTGCCATCTCATGGGACAAGCTACTCCTATAGTGGAGAAAAACCCTTCTGACCACACCTGTTGGGCCCATAGTTATTCAAGTCCTCACTCAACAAACGTGCAAGAACAGCTTGTCTTGAGGGTGACCTGGGGCCTAGAAGGGACTGTGGGGTTTCATGGGGCAGAGACCAACACTCAGCCAACCTTGGCGGTGGGGGTGAGGGTGTCACTCTTGCCCCTCTGGCCCCCAGCATGGGCCCCCAGTGAATCTCTCCCCTGCTTTTTCCATTCTGGGGCCCAGCACCTTTCCCACCCAGACCTCCCCATGTGTGACCTGGCCATGCACACACCTGTCTCCACGCCAGACGGGCCCCATGCCCGGGGACTGAAGGCTTTGTTTCTACACCTGGTCCTCGTGGCCAGAGCACCAAAGCCGTCAGAGTTCACCCCTGGGGCCCACTTGGCGGCCCCCAACCCATCGGCATGGGTGCCCCGGGCCTGGGGTAGGCGTGTCCTCAGGCTAGAGGTGGTTAGGCAGGGGGTTGGTTCCACCCCAGAGCCAGATCCTCGGGGACCCTGGGACCTGCCACTCTGGAAGCACCACCAGGTCCCCAGCCTTACCCTCTGGCAGTCTTTCCCCAGCCAGTTAGAGGCAGAGGGAGCTGCTCCAATGGTCCCACGTCATCTGTCACGTGCCTCTGTCCAGGTCTCCAGTGAAGCCATTGCCTAGACAGCACACACCGGGACCGTCCAGTTCAGCAATGACAGGAAGCAGGTATGGGGGAGGGCTGCTCACGAACCCTGCTTCCCCCGCCCAGCGGACGTGCTCGTGGTTGACCCACATCTCCTGGGCTTCCCACACTACGGGCCCTCCCACCCCGTGCTCATGGCACCACCACAGTGCTGGCCTTGCCCTCTCACCAGGGCGGTGCCCTCCTCAGCCGGGAGAAACTCCTCAGGTGTCTTGGCCATAGGGGATGCCCCTGTGCAGGCCCGAGGGAGCTCAGGGCTGGGGGGGGGGCGGCGCAGCACGGGCCTGCTGATCCTCGGGCATGGGGATGCCCCTGGCAGGCCCCACTTTCTACCTCTGGGCCTTGGTGTCCCTGCCCAGCTCCAGGTCAGGCTTTGAAGGCTACGGGTGCCCACCCTTCCTTCCGTCCAAGCCCAGGCTCCTCAGAGGGGCCAGCTGGGCTTTCTCTTGTTCCAGATTTCTGGTCTCAGACCGCCCCACCCCCCACCCCCGGCAGCTTTGTTCCTGTCCAGGATGCACCTGGGTGGCCTCTGGACCCTGATTGTTTGCTCTGGGGCCAGCTGGGCCACATCAGGGGGAAAGCAATGCCAGACCCAGGACAAAGCACCCGGTGGGTGCTGGGGCCAGCGTCCCTGCGAACCAACCAGGCCACCCTGAGGTACTCACCAACTTCTCCTTCGAATGGGAGGGGCACTGCACACTTCCTGGGGCTCTGGAATTGAGGAAGTGGGGCACCTCGCAGGGCTCCAGTCTATGCTTAGACTGAAGCAGGCCCCAAAAGACAGAATCATGCCAGAGGAAGCTCTCAGCAGCCACAAGAGAAGTGCCCTGGTCCTCCAGCCCAGGCCCCAGAAAGATGCTCCAGCCCACACTGGCTTCTGGGTGTCAGACAGCAACCCCACTAGGAACTCTGTGCCTCTGAGCTGGGCCAGGCACATCTGTGTAGACGTGGGAACTGAGGTCCTGACAGGAGTGGGACCTCATCTTGGGCTACAAGGTGGACAGGGGCCACATGCATGCCAGAGCTTGTCATCCACCACCCTAAGAATGGCTCTAAGCCAGAAGCCCAGGCACTGGCAAGCAGCAGCTCTCCGAACATCAAACCAGCTGCCTTCTCCCCACCGTCCCTGCGCCCCTATCCCCATGCCCTGCCAGGCACTTCCCTAGCCCACTTCGCAGAGAGCAGGCTGTCTGGTAGTAGGGACCAGAAGGGGCCTCTTTGGGGGGTCATCACATTGCAGAGGTGGGAAGAGCCCCAGCCTGTCACAAGTTGGTGCCAGACCTAGGGGTGGGGGGAACCCAGGTATCCCAACTCCCACGCAGTGCAACCTGCTTCCTGCCCAATGGGTCCTGGTGACATGCTTGTCCTGTGCTCTTCCCCAGCCCTCCTCCTAGGACTGTGACCCCCTTCTAAGAACCCTGGACTCACATACACTCGATAACAAAGACATCCTTCAGGGACTCCCGGGGCCTTTCCTTGCCCTGGGTCTGGTTCGGATCAGTGGCAGAGATGGCAGGCTATGCCTGGTTACTCTCTACCCCTCTGACCCACCCTCACAGTCCCCCAGCTCCCAGCCCTACCTCTACACTCAGCCTGCCCTTCCCCAGTATGAGCCAGGCCCGGGGACTGTGGAGCCCTGTCCTCCCAGGCCCCCACCCTGCCTCCTGCACAGATGCACTAGCTGCGGCCAGCTAAGCCCTGACCTGGCAGGCTCAGAGCTCCTGCTTTCCCCACAGCCTGGGCCCTGACTAGAATCCTCTCCTCATTTACCTGGTGCAGAGCACAAGACCCTTCTATCTACCTGCCTTCCATTTAAAGGACAACCTAAAACAGAACTCAGGTCAAACCAAGGGTGTAGGAGGTGCAGCCCTGCAAGGGTAGGGCCAAAGAGCTGGCGACTGTGTCACCAGGGCATGGCCGCCTAAGGCCTAGGACCGCAGCCCTGCGAGGCTGTAGATGGAGGGGTGGGAGATCCTTTTTGAATCTCTCCTCTTCTTGAGGAACTTTTCTTGCTTCCACACATCAAAGCCACCCCCCTCAAAGAAGTTCTAGAACCTTCCCTAAGTCAAGGTGGTAACAGTTCCCTCCCCAGAGGTGCCGTCCTGGGACAGGAAGAGCAAGCACCAAGTCTAGGAAAGCAGAATCCCTGGGCTGGCCCCACTGGGAGCCACCAGGCTATGAGCAGGTTAGGAAGTCAGGCTACAAAAGGACTCCCCCTGTGGCTAGCCTCAGTCTGCTCCGGAGGCAGCTGGCATGACAGCCAGGCAGGAGGGACGTTTTGGGAGGGGAGACTCCACACCTGAGGGGCAGCAGCTAAGACAACCTATTCTGTCCCTGCTGCCCAGGGGTCCTGGGGGGGGACACTCCTCCTGCCGCTGTGACTGGTGCCCACTGCACACACAGCCCAACATGCTGGTCTCAGTGGCCTCTTGCTGTCCCAGCAGCACCACCTCCACATACTCCAGTGAAGGGCAGAAGCTCCATGTCTAAGCGAGCACCCCAGGCCCCAGAGCTGGCGAGTGGGGGGAAGCTGGAGACACCCCCAGTCCCAGCATAGTCCTTCCCCTGCCCAGCCCTGTACCCCAAGGACTTGGGGGCTGCACTCTGGAAGCCGGGCCACGGTGGATGCCCATGGTTGTCAGCAGTCACAGGCCACACCTCAACTCAGGCCGTGGGCTCTGGGGCTCCCCAGGTGTGAGCTCAGTTGCTGGACAGACATCGGCCGTGGGAGGGGGGTCTCGGGCTCAGGAAAGGCCCCCTAGGTCACTTGGTGTGTAATGGGGTGACTCCATGGGCCCTTCTGCACAGGACACGTAGCACGTGCAATGTGATAAACCCCAGTGCTGTCCTGGGCTGCGCTCTGTGGGTTCATAACCATTCCACACAGATGCACAGGAAAAAAAGGCTGGACTGGTTTGCCTGCTCTGAGTGGTATAATTACTGATTTTTTCCTCTATGATTTTATATATTCTGAAAATGATCTCCAAGAAGATGCACTGCTAGAAAACAAAACAAAAAAAAACAACGCTCAAGGCATCCCCCCTCCGTTCCCCACAACAGCACGTGTCTGGGCTACTGTTGGGGAATGCCAGGGCTTCCGTTCTTGTAGGGTAACTTGGGCAGGGCTTCTGGGGTCTCAGGTCACCCCCATCTCAGGCCCAGATGTCTGGCCTATAGCTCTGCTTTGCAGCCCAGGGTGGGACCCGGCAGACACCAGCAGCCCCCCTTCCTCCCTCAGGTCCTTCCTCCACATTTCCTGGCCTGGGGCTGCAGGGGAGAGCAGCCAGGGGGGATGGAGCCTGGGCTCAGGCGCCCTCCCTCTTGCCACAGCCAGTCCCAGGGCGCGGCCAGCGTCCTGTCCACACCATGTCAGAGGAGCAGCTGGAAATGTCGAGCTAGAAAAGCCCAAGCCTGATGTGTTTCAGCAATTTTAATACATTCAAGAATATTTAATAGAACAAAATAAAAAAGTACTGTCAGTCAGCAGAAGCCCGTGGTTGAGAGACACAGAAATGTAACTGGCCCTTTTGCAGTAAAGCTTGTGCTTGAAGGGAGAAGAGGCAAAGTGACTTCCTGGAGGCTTCACGTCAAGCGCCACTGGACTAAAAGCACCTCACAGTAGCACTTTTAGGTATATATGACCATCTAGAATTATCCCATAAAGCCAAGAGTGTTAAAAGGAACCTATCAGAAAAAGAAAAGTCATGCTTCCAGAATCTTCTCGCCTGCAGACCCATGTGCAAAAATGTAGGCGGCCTGGCCGGGCACCCCTGCACAGCCTCTTCTCAGGGAGGCAGAGATAGGCCCTGAAACAGGCTGGGCCCGCTCCCGGCACTTCCTGCGGCCACCCTCTCCCATCACTGACCCCAGTGGCAGCCTTGTGGGCACAGCCCCAGGCCCCCCAGCATGAGCTGCCAGGGCTGGCTCACTTGGCCAGGAAGGGACAGATGTGTGAACTGCAGACCCAGGAAAATCTTCTCCTTCATAGGACAAAAAAAAGCACGCCCCAACAATAATAAATAAACAAAAACATGGCCGCAGATCAGGCACACTGGGTCCGGACAGGAGCACAGGCTTCCACAAGGGCAAATGAGAGCGAAAGTGGGACTCAGGAAGACTGAGTGGAGAGACATTAAAAACCAGTAATTCTCACCTAACAGTCCCTCATCTGATAGCACAGGGCGACCGAAACCAGAACGGAACCCGGTCGGGGAGGACAGGGACAGGCGTCCGCCAGGGTCTTCCGGTGCGCTCCGGGACTGGATTCCACTCATTGAGCCTCGCCTTCCTTAGCTGAAAACAGGCATTTCACAAAAAACCTCTGGCTGGGGCAGCAGCCAGAGCTGCCAGGTGAGGACATGTGGGCAGGGTGGATGGGCACGTACCAGCCAGCTGGTGACTGTGGGCCAGCAGGCCGCACACACACACACAGCCCATTTCACAACGACCACATTCCTCCCTAGGCTACAGACATGTCAAACTCCTAGTCTAGAACATGCTCGAACGCAGAACCCTCGGCCCATGTGCTGGCTGGGCAGCCATCTTCGCATCCTGTGGTTGGGGCAGCAACCCTCCTCCCACGGCTGGCGACTCTTCCTCATGCTGCTTCGCAGGTGCCAATCACAGTTGTATTCTAGAAGCAACAGGGCTTGACACTGTTCAAACCAACAGCTACTGTGTTAGGCGCAGGTGAGACGGGATCCCTGTTCCCCAGAAGGGCTGAGTCCCAGCCTGAGAGTCACCTCCACAGAACCCCTCATAATAAGGCTTCGGTTCCACTGCACAGGGGGGTGCTGGTGCGGCTGCCTGTCACTTGGAATCCGGAGGGTGGCGTGGCAAGGGACCAACTCCATCACAGGGCTGCAGGGCACCAGCCCTGACGCCATCTGCTGTGGCTGTGGTCTCGGCGGCCTCCGAGACCCTCTATCCGGTGTACCTGTGCAAGGAGACTTAAGGCACTTCCTTAAATTCTTGCCCAGGAGGATTTCGTCTGAGTGACTCAGTGACTTTAAATTACCCTGCTGGGCTCCCTCAAGCTGTTCGGCTTTTTCTCCTATTTCTGACTTCATTTCTGACTTTCACCATGCTAATGTCGAGGTTTTGTTTTTTCTACATGTATTAAAACAATTTAACTTTGGTACTAACAGAACAGGAGCTATTTTCCCCCAATATTGCTCATTAGAAAAAAATTTTTTTTCTTTAACTAGAACTCCTTTTGACCAATTCTTTTGTCCAGAAACCTAAAGTCAGAGCTGGGTTCCCAAGAGCCTTCCAGGCTGAAGGACAGGTTGGCAGCGGCGAGGCCAGGGGGCTGCCTCTGGTCAACAGGGGCCCAGCCGCAAAACCAACACTTCAGCAGCGGCGGGCGCTGCCAGCTGGGAACTCGAGTCACGGTCACCTGTGAGCTCAAATCGCAAACACCTAAACCACGTGGGCCAGGCCAGCCCTGTCACACGGAAGCAGTGGCTGCCCCACTGCCATGGTGACACACTCCGTGGGCCTCCACGTCCAGGGCCGCAGCTGCTCCCCAGGCACCTGGGCCAGGCACCGAGTCCCCTGCCTGGTTCTCACGGGTGACAGAAGCCACACTGGCGAGTAGTCAAGAAAAGCCGTGGCTGGAGCTTTCACTAACCCCCCGTGAGCTGCCCACAGTTCAGCCCCCTTCCGAAGTTCAGCTGTGCGGGAGCTGGTTTTTACACCCCACGGCATTAATGCAGTTCAGTATTCTCTTGAGAAAAAAACTCTGGCAGCAAACAGTGTGTGTGACAGGCGTGGAGCCCACGCCGACCTCTGGCCGGACGGGTTGTGTGCAAGGAGCCGGCTGCGAGCCGTGGGCCACAGAGGCGCGAGTTCTCCTGACTTAGAGGCCCTGGCTGAAGGCTCACACGCTGCGGGGCAGCCCAGAGAGTCGCTGAAAGCTTGACGGGGTGCGTAGCTAATGGCACCGTCGTCACTGGCTAACGGGGAGAGTCCTGGCACGCTCAGGTTTCGAAGTACTTGTAGATAGCAGTCACGTAGAGCATCACACTCTGCCAGTCGGGCCGCTCGGTCCGCACCATTTCACCAATGTCCTGGCAGAGAAGGAAGAAACCCGTTAGAATCCTGCGTCACTTCTGGGCCCGTCCCGAGAGGCTCCCCGACAGCTACACGGGCCCTGGCACGGGGCAGGGCCTCTGGCTTTGGGCCAAGCCTGATCACACCTGCCAAAGGCCTGGCCAAGATGCTTGCTTCATCGCTGCCAAATGCGCCCAGAAGCACCGGCACGGTCCCTGAGCTGCCTGTCTGTGCCCGAGCCCTGCCCCAGAGCCCCACGCCAGGCCCCCCCACCTGCTCCCGGCCACAGCCCTCTGAGGATCTTCTGGGGCCTCAATCCCCGTCTGCCTCTTTCCTTAAACTCCTCCATGTGGTCACTTCTGAGAGCCTTCTCACCCCAGTCTCTGTCTGATGGGAGTCTCTATGTGCCCAGGGCTCCCAGAACTCAGCCTCCCAATGCCCTTCACCATGGCAACCATCTGAAATCATCAAAGGCACTGTTTTCTAATTGTATCCTGCAGAATCCCAGTCATCTGTGAGATGCCAGCTGATGAAAGTGAACATAGGAGACCCAGGACTTGGGTATAGGACTGGGAGCCCCCCAAAAGAGAGGCCCCCCCCCACCGTGGCTGAAGAACACCTGTGTCTTTCCAGCGGAGCCTTGCCCCAGAGCACTGCTCTGGGAGGTTCCATGGTTGAGGCCACAGCCAGCAGGATGGAATGGGCCACCCACTGGTGACTTGGTATAGAAAAAAGAAAACATGTTTGTTCAATGTAACATCTTGACTAAAGGGGTTTTTTTTTGGTGGGGGGTGGGGGGTGGTGGCCTACTTTTTATATGCTAGAACTTTACATGTGATGTAAAATACCAGATAACAGAAAACATCTCAATAATGGTAACTTCTCTTTGTCTCTGTACAACTGAATAGAGGCCGCCCTAAACAAGCCAATTTCCATCAAGTCAGAAGATATACTTCTGGAACTCTACACGAACACTCCTGTGGGGTAAATATGAATGTAAACACTTCTTCAAAGCCATCCAGCTGTTACCAGTCAGGGTGAGGGGTGCCCTCGGGTCAGTGACCTGGCCTCATGGAGCTGCACGCTGGCCACCACGTGTCCCTGCATGACACCAACGCCGCGATGCTGAGTTTATAGAACGTGTCACCGGGTGTGGAAGGACTGGCTTTGCATCTGGACTCAGTATCTTCTACAGAAAGTCAGACGTGGTGACGAGGCCAGAGCTCTGACAGAAGCATGTCTGTCATGAGCTACCGTGGGCGCCGGGCAGAGGCCTGACGACCCTGAAACACGAGGGTTTTCTACAACTCATGTCTCGCCCGAGCGGCGTTTGCCACGGCCCCTGGGAAGCGCGGGAGCATCTGCTCAGCCTCAGCCTCCTTCTTTGCGTTGCACTCGCCTCCCCTCTCCCTCTAGTTTGACAAAAGGCAGACAGACCTGCAGGAATGTGCCTCTAACAGTGACTTGCTATAAACTTGTTAGCATTTTTTCTTCTGAACCTAGGGATTCAACTGAAAAAGGTGACTCTAAGGAAGTCAAAGTTGCCGGGGCTGTGGTCAGGATGACTCGACCCACCTCAGGGTGCCTCCTCAGGACACTTCATGTGAGGCATGGAGTGCTCATGGGACTGAAGTCAAACCCCTGCCTGCGCCCCCATCCCCACCCACTAGCCCCCTGATCATCAGGACACCACACCCCCCAGGATCCCCCTCAATGAGAAGGAAACTCTTCCTAACAAAAAGCAGGGGCCCGGCCAGTGACTCACCAGTGTGGATTTGATGCCGACACTCTCAGCCGCCTGGAAGGCCAGGGTGAAGTTCCTTCGCTGTAAAAGAAACTGTATGACTGGAATGGACAAGCAAGGACAGGAGGAAGGCGACCTGCACTACTCACAACGCTGGGGAAGACAGAGAGCCACCTCCACTTGGTACCAGAACAAGCCTACACTGGAGCCCTTGGAGCCCCCACTGACCCTGACTGCCCCTCCACAGCGCCCACAAGCTCCTCTTGTGACCAGCTGTGGAGCAATCTCCACACACTCGTTCTTTCCTCACTGTGCCAAAGGGCCACTTTTTTTTTTCTTTTAAAGATTTTATTTATTTATTTGACAGAAATAAAGACAGCCAGTGAGAGAGGGAACACAAGCAGGGGGAGTGGGAGAGGAAGAAGCAGGCTTCATAGCGGAGGAGCCTGATGTGGGGCTCGATCCCATAACGCCAGGATCATGCCCTGAGCCGAAGGCAGACGCTTAACGACTAAGCCACCCAGGAGAAAGGGCCACTTCGACACATTGGTCCTGAGCTGCCCGGACCTGGAACCCAAAAGCTCATCAGAAACACCTGTCAAGTGAGCTTCCTCCCCAGGAAGAATCTTTCAAGCGTTATCTGAGGGCAGGAGGGCACCAGAGGAGGGCTCAGGCCTGGGACCTCTCCCAGTGCCCATCTGGACTGGGGCTGTGCCCAACCCTGTCCCCGAGCAGGTCCGAGTGGGACGGCTGGACAACGTGGGGCTGGCAGGGCAGGAAACTGGCCTGGCATGGGAAGCACTGCCCAGACCACTCATGCCTTGAGCGGCTCTCCGTGGTCAGTTCTCGATCCTAAACGTCATCATCCAGGAAGGCTGACCACTCTCACCAGGAATGTGGTAACTTGGGGAATGCTGAACCCGCCAAATGTCCCACACAAGGTAGGTCAGGGACTGGCTGGCTCAGCACAAATACCTCAATCCCAGAAAAAGACCAAGCTGGGATAGGGCCATGGTGAGCGAGCACCATGCAGGGGCCCTGCTGCTGGAAGGCTCTGCCTCTCCTGTGTGGTAAGGACGCCAGAAGCTCGGCTGTTTCACAGCCAGCCTACCTTATCTTGGCTGTTCAGCTCTTGATACGGAATGTGGGCCGGAAGGTATGTATGCAGGAGAGCACAGAAGGCCAGCCCGTCATTCCAGCTGCTGCTGAAGTTTGTAATGTCAATATTCTGTGGGAAAAGAAAAAAACATGTAAGTAACACACCTTGTGATCTCAGGAGCATGCTGAGGAGGGGGAAGGTGGCCTCAGATGCCACATGGCCTCCAAACCCCAGGCAGGGGAGACGGGTAGGTGTCAGTGACTGGCCTTTTCAGCAGGTGCCCATCCCATCCTGCCCAGTGCCTACAGGTCACTGCCCCCTTGGCCGCACACATCTGAGCCACCTCCCCCTCATGTGAAGAACTGTGGGCACAGGGAGCTGGTCTGGCAGCTCTGCGGCCTTGCGGGGCTCTGGGGAGCTAAAGTGCTATGTTAAGAAGTTATGATTCAGCCTGACCTCCCCTATTAGGGCTCTAGGACAGATTTACAGTCCATCAAAACCTCTGTGTTGTGAGGACGTCAACAGCTGCCTTTCTGCATTAGGAGACATTGGGAGCCGATGCATGCTGGGGCTGTGTGCTTTCCCACAGAGCTTCTCCATGGTCCCCTCAACCTTCTTGGAAGAGGTGCCTCTTTCTGCAGTCATAGTAAATTATTTGCAACCAAAAAGTAACATATTCAGAATAGCTGACTATGTGATAACACAGTTTGGCTAATATGTAAGCTATACCCTTATTTGCAAGAATCCTTTTTTTTTTTTTTTTTTTTTTTTTTTTTTTAGATTTTATTTATTTATTTGACAGAGATAGACAGCCAGCGAGAGAGGGAACACAAGCAGGGGGAGTGGGAGAGGAAGAAGCAGGCTCATAGCAGAGGAGCCTGATGTGGGGCTCGATCCCATAACGCCGGGATCACGCCCTGAGCTGAAGGCATACGCTCAACCGCTGTGCCACCCAGGCGCCCCTGCAAGAATCCTTTTGAAGTTGAAACGCCACAGTGAAATTCTGGAAATTCACACACTTTATGTAAATGCCACAGACTGAAAAAGAGAGCACTTCCAAACACCTCTTGTCTGTGGCCCACTGTTTCTTTCATGCAGATTTGAACTGCATCAAGGGTTAGCTCCCTGGGGACTGGGAAGCCTCTAGTTTATTAGTGAAAGCAAACTCCCACTCCTGGACACAGGTTCTCACTCCTCCCAGGGACAAGTGCTCACAGCGATATGAATACTAGGCATATGTGTACAGGGTTTTACAAACTCTGCCATCCCTCACCCTGGGTTTACAAACTGTTAGGTCCTCACACCAAGCAGGGGCCCTGGGGCTCATGGATGAGCGGCAGGTGGGGAGGATAGGACCAGGCTGGGCAAGTGACCCTTCCAGGAAAACAGTCTTAATTTAGACTCACAGCTCTTGGTCAGTCCCCTTACAAAAGCAGCGAGTAGTGTGGAAGAGCGTGGGGCTGAACTTTTCATTGGCCTTGTCACTGAAATGATTTGTCTGACCCCTGACTGCAGGTACCCAGAATGCTGCCCTCTGGGTGGGCTTCCACTCAAGCATAAGCCTTCAAAAAGGCAGCAGCTCTGTGGGCAATCATTCCAGAGGCCATTTCCCCTCGGTAACCTGATTATCGGGGGTGGCCAGTCTCACTGATCTGGCCTGAAAGCACTGTTCATAAACTGTGGTGAGAAAAATTACCAGATTAAAGCACAAAAGGAAGCAAACCCACCAAGAGTCACAGGGAAGGTATCAGTAAGCTTTCAGGGCCATCTGACTTGGCCTCTAAGAGTGCGCCCACCAGGGGCTGGCAGGTCCTCCCTGCCTCCGGGCCGCAGTCCTCACACTTCCTGGCCACAAAGACACAGCCCAAACAAGCATTCCTGTCCTAATCCTGACAGGCCCCGGCTCCAGTGGATGACAGTCACCGCCGCCTGCGAGGGCGCCGTGCAACCAGCGGGGTCCGACAGCTACAGCTGATCGCTGCCACAACAAACTGGCCTCTTTCATCTCATCTGAATCTCAGGAAGCAGCCAGCCAGGGGAGTCAGTGCCATCTGGGAGGAAACTGGACCCAGGGCCGGGAAGTGACCTGTCCAAGGTGCTGGGCTGGCAGCAGGGAGGACAGGGTGTCATTTTAATTCCACTATCACACAGGAGCAGTTTTAGATAAGGAGGCTGGGACTCAAGAAGACCCAAATTCCAGAGCTGACCTGTGTGGTTATTCAAACTCAGGCCCATCCAAAGCCCAGCCATGCTCCTCCTAGGAACCCGACCAGATCCCACGACAGGTGCTCTGATCAAAGAGCCGAGGGCACCTCGTATCATCGCATGGCAGCAGGGCGAGTAGCCTCTTACTGATGTGTCCAAGCCCTGTGTGAGACCAACGGCAACATGTGGCTGCTGAGGACTCCCAACCCTTGCCCCCAGAGGCCACATTCATTTCTGGAGGAAAACAAATCTCCACTTCCTGCCGCTGCAGCCCCCTCTCCAGCTCCCTGAAAGGCAGGCGTCTGGCAGAGCCGCCTACGTGCCTGGCCTCCCCGCGTCACCCGGCAAAGGCTCCTGTACCAGAGGAAACGGCTGCGCCCCAGCTCCCCAGCTGTGGGAACCCCAGCCTTCCCCAGCTTCCTCAACACAAACCCAACCTCAAGCCTGGAATCTCCAGGCAGAGCAGCCACTTCTTTTACAAAACATGCCGAAGAAATTTAAACAATGAGGAAACAATGGCTTCTTGAGTTCCAGGGTAGGGGGTGTTAACTTTGAAGTACCTGACGACCAAGCTTCCCAATCAAAACAAAGTCCAAGCCCAGGCCGGCTGGCAGGTGTCTCCGCCTCCGCCAGCTGAAGGCAGCCAGGCTGGACGCCGCCGTATCGCTGAGGACAGCGAGCCCACTCTGCACCGAGTCCAAGTGAGGCCTCTGAGTGCTCTGATGTCCTGGCCCTCCACCTCCTCAGCCCTCCAGAGAGACCCTGGGGGAAAATGAGGCCAGGGCTTCAAGGGAAGTGGAGAAGAGCCTAAAATCTGAGAAATCAGGCCCCAGGCAAGGCTGCCACCACCCCAAGCCACCACAGCAGCGCTGGGTCTGCGCCCTCTGCTCCCCATCTCACCTCTTGTTTCACTGTTCTTGATGACAGGACTGAAAAATCAAACTACTGGGAAATAATGCAGATTGAACATAGAAAAGTCTATATCAACAACAAGGCTGGTCCTCTGAGGCTGAAAAGGGTGCTAGAAAATTCAGATTGGAAGATGGGAAAGGTCCCCTGGCTTCCTCTCTGGAGCTCTTGATTCCACGGCTATTAATTTCAGTTTAAGAAGCCACCTCATCGCAAAGTTCGATGATCTGTAATGGTCTTGTGGCATTCACAGATAGGCTTTTTGACATGTTTATTTCACAAAGGTTGTCTAGAAATGGGCTATTTTTTTAAAAAGTGGCATTTTTCGGTACATAAGAAAAAACCCTTGACTGTAAAGCCTAAGTGCACTTCTCTCTGGTCAGAAGGGCCCACTGACATTTTGCAGATCAGCACAGGGGCTGCGGCAGGGTCGAGGGCCTTCTACCACACAAGTCCTAACCCCTAAATGGATGGCTGATTCAGCAGGCCAGCCAACACCTTTAAAATAAACTATTCCTAAAGCCCAAAAACGATGTTTTGAGGGGAATACACACATTAATGGAAGGACTTTCTATTGCTCACTATTCACAGGCAATGGCGCCAAGCTCTCTAAGAAGGGAACAATTTTCTTTTAAAAGTAGGGACAACGGAATATACTAGTAATTATAATGCAAGTTTCTAATTAATGAATTCAGATTTTGCGTTTGGTTTTCAGGTCAACTCAGGACTTTTCTACTCTTCCAGATAAGTCTATGTTTGGATTAGGCGGACAAAAATGAGAGGGTTAGGGTATGTGTCAGAACAAAAGTTCAAGAAAGCATTCAGCACAGACTAAAATGAGGTGCTCTGTCGCATTTTCTCTTACAGGCGCATGTCCTCCGATCCAGGAAATGTCCACTAAGAGATCTGACAGGGCAGATGGCCATGGCCTGCTTCACAAGCCCATCTGCTGTCCTTTTCACTATCATAAAAACTCAGACCTAGGCTCGTAAAATCACCCAATACCTCACACCCCTCCACAGGACCAGCTGGCCGTTTCCCACTCACTCCTTCCTGAGCTGGGCCAGAAGCCCTCACCTGCTCCTCTAAGATACGATGCTGTCCTCTGCCTGCGGCCTTCAGGTAGCCCCACTTTGGTGTGCCCTTGTATGCACTGAGAGTTGAGGGGTGGGGTAAGAGAGTGAAAAAATTACACAAATCTCCACGGAAAAATATTTAAAAATGTCATAAAACATCTTAAAAATGTTTTAATTTGTCTGATGTTTAATTAAGGGCCATAAAATACACCCCCAAATACCACATGTTCTTTAAATAGTTATTAAGGTTCTGATCTATTTAAGGAAATGCCACTTTTATGGGCATAGGGCAAGCAGCCAAACACCATGATTCATCTCTCTGCTCACACCGATTTCCTTCGGCCCGTCTCAACTGCTGACAGTGGTGTCACAGGCCCAAACACAGGCAGAGAGGCAGGGTCCTTCCCGTGACTGAAGACACAGGGAATGCCACCTGCTGGGGGTCACAGTCCAGCCTTCAGGAGGTACAAGTGAGTTACAAACAAAACCCCTACCCAACTGCCTCAGCCCCAGGCCGGAGGGCAAGGTCTGGAGGGAAATCTGAGAGAGGCAGATGGGGGTATCTTTTCCTGTGCGGTATGATAGGGGGGTGTGATGTCTAAAAGACAGTAAAAAAAAACATCAAGAGACAGTATTTACCACTGCTGGTAGTGTTAAACACAGAAGGCCCCAGAAGACCCTGGAAATTAACCAGCAAAAACCTGCCTGGTGCTCAGGGCTGCCACGGGGTAAAACAGCAGGCCCACTGTGGCTGCAGATCTAAGGGTGCTGTCCTGGGGACTTTAGCGCATCCTCCTTTATGAAGTTTAGCCAAGCTCTGCTCCAGGTCAGGGAAGAGGAGCGGAGGGGAGGAGACGCGAGGGCAGGCAGCACATGTCCATGAGGCTTGCTCATCATGAAGTCCAGGTGTTGGGACTACATGGTAAAGCGGGAGTAAGGAAGGAAGCCAGGGCAGACAGCCCAGGGTGAGCCAGGCATCCTGAAGACAGGGCCCTGCATCTTGTGCCCCTTGTCGGGGAGGGGGTTCCAACAAGACCTTCAATCTTCACTGTGCACCAGAATCACCTGCAAGGCCTTTTCAAGGCAACATGCTCAGCTCTACCCCAGAGAGGCTGACCCAGTTGTCTAGACATTATTTTCTTTAAAGGTCCCCAGATGACCTGAGTCAGGACCACTGATCAAAAGACTGACGGCGGGTGGAGGCGCAGTGGATGGGGACCATTTTAAAGGTCAAATCCGGGAGTTCGTGATGATGCTTGCAGAAGGACACCCGGCCCAGCTTGGAAACCACTCAGGATCCGGAGTGCTGGGAAATCAAGGGAGAGGATCAAGCACTGGATGGAACTTTCCTGACCAAACTGGACAGCAAGGCAATGAAACAGCTGACAAAGGAGTCTGTCTGTGAAGAGGAATTCCAGTGAAGCAGCAGTGACTGACAGAAATGGAATGGCATCACTTGGCAACGAGGCTGATGAGTGGCTAGTGCCACCTCAGAGAGAGCCAGTCCTGCTCTGCTCTACCTGAAGAGACGGACACAACCCCACAACTTAGGTGTTTCTACCAAAAACTGAAGCTAGATCTAACCCCCAGCTCTATCTTCTAGCTTATACCAGGGAGAGCACCACAGGGATGCAGTCAGAGAAACCTAAAATGGAGAAGTTCTATAAGAGACACAATCCAGTTCCTTCAAGAAGACAAACTGAAAGGGGGGAGAAGGAGGGGAAATTTAGGATTAAAACGGACTTTAAAGAAGTATATTATCCAAATGCAAAGTGTGAACCCTATCTGGATCTTAATTCTAGCAAACCAACTATAAAACCATGTTTTAATCGGGAAGTTCAAAGTAAATGCAAGATGACATTAAAGGGCTGGGAGTTGTTCTGGAAACCTCCAGGTGGGGGTGGAGAGCGCGAGGACCGTGTGCAATGACTTGTACCCGGGGGACGTGTGCGCGGGGTCACTTTACCACTCTCATTACTTAATGGGTATCCGAACATTTCCATGAAAAACAAACCAAGCTACAACTCAACAACCCAACTGAAAGACAAACAACCCAACTGCCCAAATGCAAAACGGGCAAAGGATCTAAATAGACATTTTTCCAAAGACGACAGACGGACGGCCAACAGCACGCAAGGAGATCCTAACTCCATCAGTCGGCAGAAAATGCAAATCAAAACCACCAAGAGCTACCACTTCATATCCAACAGGATGCGCACTGTTCTATAAAACGGAGTACCGAGTGCTGGCGAGGATGTGGAGATGAGAACGGTACGCGCTGGTGGGGGTGCAAAACTCTGCAGCCGTGGCAGCAGTCCCTTAGTCAGTCATACCGAACTGCCGGACGACCCAGCGCTTCCACTCCAGGCCAGCACCTCAAAGAAGTGAACACCGGTGTTGAAAGTAATCCCGGCACAGGAATGTTCATAGCAGCGTTACTCACAATAGCCAAAACGTGGAAACAACCAAGCAACAAATGTCCACCAGTGACGAAAACAGATAAACACGATGTGGTACGTCCACACAGTGGAATCTTTTTGAGTCCATTAAAAAAAAAAAAAAGAATGAAGTACTGACACACGTTACAACATGGATAAATCTTAAAACATTCTGCTAGGTGAAAGCCAGACACACAGGCCACATATTGTCTGACTCCATTTATGTGCAGTATCCAAACTGGTGAGATTCAGAGACAGAAAGTAGATTAGTGGGTGCCAGGGGCCGGGAGTACGGAGTGACTGCTAATGGGCATGGGGGTTTCCCTTTGGGGTGAGGAAAAGTTCTGGAACCAGACAGTGGTGATAGTTGGATAATACTGTAAAAGGACTTTAATGTCCCTGAACTATGGACTTAAAAATGGCTGGAATGGTAAAATTTTAGGTCTGTTTTACCACAGTAAAAACAAACCAACAAAACTGGCAGATGTTCTGAAGTACTGATACTCAATAAACTCTATCCACTGAGTAGATCTCATAAGCAGCCAACTTATCCTAGAGTGTTCACGGAACAGTCACATTGCTTAAATGTAATGATTCTAGAGTGGGTTTTATAGGAATTTTTATGGCCCTACTTAAAAAAATTTTTTTCTTAAAAACAAACAATTAGTTAACGTAGGAGGCAGGGTATCAAGCTGCTCCCTTCACCTCCAGGATAAACAACAATTACGGTAACTAAGAAGGAACGTGATGTATCATTTTCTGTGCACCGTGCTCCGAAGTCAGGAGAGGGAAGCCGCCCTGTTCTCTGGGTGAGGCAGCCAGGTTTAACCACAATGATGTTGCCCAAAGCAGCAAGCACACTTCTAGGATACAGCTCCAACTCTACTGAAACCTCACAAAAACAAAATCTAAGGTATAACAACAACAGTTTGGGTTTAATGTGCTATAAATTATTTCAGTCCAATGAATCTCTTTTGGGGGAACAATTCAGAATAAGTTAGCAAATGTCACCCTAAGAGACGGGATTAATGTCCCTGCATTTCCCATAAACCCCTCCAAAGGGAGACTTTCCACAGGAACCAGGATGCCTGCTTTTTGAAAACTGAGGAAAACTGCCACCAGGAAGGGATGGTAGGCAATAGCTGCCGGCTAGGTCACAGCTGATTCATGAGCCCTGGGCATGCTGTGAGCAGTCTCATGAGCAGCTTAGGAATGAGTCCTGCCTTTTCTAGATTTAGTTTAGCTTTGGCAGGGCTTATTACTCACTCAAATGCAATTTGAACTAAAGGAGACACAGTAATCCGTGGTGTGTGCTCTGGGAAAGGGTTTGGCGGAAGAGGGGGACAGTAGCTGTGTCTTCTCACCCTCATCCCCAACGGGTTCCCTGAGCATTTGCGTGTTTGGGGGCAAGAAAATTAGGCATTCCAAAACATCCGTGGGATGGCCTCCTTTATCCTTAAGACAAACGCCCCCAACTTTGTACTCAGGCTCTGAAACAGATGGACGCAGGGTAATCTGGGTGGTGTGGCCTTGAAGGCTGCCCAACGTAAGAAACCATGCTCACACAAAGCCCCGTTCAAATGCCGGCTCTGAGAAAAGGAAACAGGAATAAGCTCTTTACCTTGCAAGGCGGACTGCGCTTCCTTTTTAAGTCTTAGGAAATTCTTCTTACTGATGTGAAAGCCACCCTCTGGAAAAGCAGAGCGGCAATGACAGAGGTATCATGGGTTTTAGAGTCCCACGAACCTGGGCTTTGAATGTTGGAGCTAGTCCCTACTAGCTCCAAGACTGTGGGGGCAGTTTACCTCGGAGCAGTCTCCATTCTCCCATATGCAAAATGGGAAGATAACTCAATTATGAGGATTTACTAAGAGTCTGTGAGGTACATGGAATAGCTCCTTCGGCTGGAGCTCAGCATATCCTGCCCTTCTCCTACCTCCCCCGAGATGGTACTGACCACACACAAGCCTGAGACAGGAGACTGCTGTCCCCACCCCGGGAGAGGCCCTGGAGTACCAGAAGACAGCCATTCTGGTTCCAAGTCCCTCCCCCCTAGTTCATACTCTGGAACTTCTGGATACCTGCTGTCTGGGCCAGAGACAAAGGTCTGATGGCTCTGTGACAGTCACACGGACTTCTGTCACATGTCTTCCCTGTGCCTACTGCAACGAACAGCACTTATATGACTTCGTTTCCCTCTCTTGGGCGTGTTCTTGCTAAGCACTGACCCAAAACCTAGCACACTCTTCAGGCATTTCACAAAGGTTTGCTGAGTAATTGCTGAGTAACGAGCTCATTTAAGAAAACTGTGAGATAATGTAGAGAAATTTAGGAATAAAGGTCCGGAGGATCTGAAAGCTTCAGTATGGAGGTTATGTCTTAAAAAAAAAAAAAAATGCTTCGGCTTCCAAAAATGAGGGCTGCTAGAAGACAGTACTTATAAAGCATGAAGGATAGACAGAAAGTATACCTGGACTCATCCAAATACCTTAAATTTGAAAAACGTAATTTATACTACCACACAGAGACTACAAGACACTATTAATCCTACACAGAGCAAAGATTTAGACCAGTGGCGAGCCCCTAGCAAGGAAGGTGCCCATTTGGACACATCATTATCTTCCTGGTACTCATGTTTCAGAGGAGAATCACCTGCCCCTGAGAACACCCTCTGATACATACTCAGACAGAACACGAGCCTAGAAAGACCACTGGTCTTCCCTGTCGCGGCATTCCCATTTCTGAAATCATAGGGAATATATCTGGTCCGACCCAGGACACCAAAGCACAAGGCAGCCCGGACGTGAAGCGGCTGTGGTCTTTCAGTAGCTTGGGAAGGAGACGTCTCAGGAAAGAGACGCTCAATAGAGTGCTCACCTTAGATGAACTTATCTTATCGCTGAGGGCAGGAGATAAAGCGTTCTTTTAAATCTTTTAGTGTATTTGTTTCTACACCTACGAGGTACCATTCTGGCAGAGGAAAAATGGCAAAACATCCAAAAACAGGGATCACACCTGTGCAACCACCCACTCTCTTGTACACCCCCGCTCAGCGGTTTGCTTACCTTCCCATTAAGTGTCGTAAATGGGAATGGTGAAACACTTTACTCTGGACCGAACGTAACCAGATACCACCAGTGGGAGAACAGGAACGCTGTCACAAGGGAGGGGAGGGGGCCTGTGTGCCGCTGGGGTCCTGTACGAGGTGCTTGACTCCTGACCCCATGCTCTTCTGGTTTTGTTTTGCATTCGAGTTGGTCACAGGCACTTTTTGTGGTTTCTTGGTAAAAAACACATTAGGATGCAGCCAGATAGAGAGGGTGGAGGGTCATAAGGAGGGATATGATGCAGCAGAAGTATAAAGGCCACTCAAAACTGGATTCTACACAGTACAGTCATGAATGCTTATGATTACAAATCTGAGTCATTAAAAAGGTTAAATTATACCCAGGAAAAGGCATTTTAAAAGGCCTGGAAATATTATTATGTTTCAGAAATAATTTTCAAAGTTCCTTGAGGGCAAAGGTCATGCTCTAGATGCATCATATCCGTCCTTCCTTGTATTTAATGACCATTCTGGTTGTGCACAGGCACTTCACTGAAGAAGATACATGGACGGCAAATCAGCACACAGAAAGATGCTCAACACCATTAGTTCCCAGGCGACTGGAAAATTAAAACCACGATGAGACAGCACCACACGGTTATTAGAATGGCTGGAGGCCGACCACACACAGTCTTGGTGAGGATGTAAAGGAACGGGAACCCCTCCACACTGCTGGCGCAGCACTCTGGAAGACAGCCTGGCAGCTTCTTAAAAAGTGACACCTATACCTACCCCACGATCCAGCCAATTCACTTTTCAGATGTCTATGCAAACACCTGCACGTGAATGTTCACAGGAGCTTTACTTAGAAGCAATAACTGACAACAACCCCACGTCTAGCAACAGCTGAATGGATAAACAAATGGTGATGTTTCCATAAAACGGACTTGCTCTTCAGGAAAAAAAAAAAAAGGAAATGAATTATTGATATACACAATATGAATAAATCTCACAATCATTACGCTAAGTGACAGAAGACAGAACCCTCCCCAAATTGCACACGCTATGATCCCATTTAGACAAAATTATAAAAAATGCAAACACTACACAGTGACAGCAGATCACGGTTGCCTGACGGCGGCGGTGGGAAAAGGCAGGGCAAAGAGGATACAAAGAGGCTTAAGAAATCTTCCGTGGACCTCGATATATTCACCATGTGTAGGAATGGTTTCACAGACATATATATGTCAAAAGTCATCAGCTGTAAACTTTAAATATGTGCAGTTTATTATATGTCAATTCTATCTCAATGCATCTGCTTTTTTTCAAACAAGGGATCCCAGGGCCACGAACACATTTAGGTGCCACCTAGGTTCTCTCCATTTTTAAGCTTTGTACTTTTTCCCAGTGTTTCAGAGTGCTGTAACTGAATGTAGTTCCGGGTTAAACTGCAGTGGAACTAGACAGAGGCCAAATGACTCTGATGGAACCCACACCCTCGGTGGGCTCTGAGAAGGCGGACAGTCATGTCCCTGAGCTCTCAGGGTCGTGGGTGATTTGCTACACAGAACTGTACAGGCAGATGCATCTAGCTTTCATAAGGCAGACTTCTTTGCCAGACTGCCCCTACTCTACACAGGTTCCCTTTCAGCTGTGAGGTAATATTTTTAAAAAATATCATTATAAGTTTCTGCCAGGTTAGTGTCATGTTATTAGCTGCTCTACTTAAATAAAAGATAACAGTCTCTCTCTGTGGCAGACTAGATTTTTTGAAAAAGGCCACAGCAATATTTCTGGCCCTCTATCCTCTCCCGAACCTTGCTATGTCCATCAGATGGACTCTAGCTCCCTCCCCGTTGCAACTGGACAGGCTTTTGTGACTGCCTCGACAAATAGAATGTGGCAGGAGAGATACTGCATGACCCCTAAGATTAGGTCATAAGAGATGAGGGGCTATTGTCCATCTCTCTCTTGGGACATTTGCCCTGGAACACAGCCAACACACCGTGAGGAAGCCCAGGCCACATGGAGAGTCTGCATGTAGGCTTCCGGTCCCGGCCTAGTGGAAATCTCCGCTACCATAAGCCACCAGACATGATGAGGGCAGGAGCCCAGATGAAGCTGAATGGAGTAGGCATGAGCTGTCCCCACCATAGATTTATGAGCTAAATAAATGTCATTATTATTTTAAGCCATTAACTTCTGGGGTGGTGTTTGTTATGCAGCAGTAGGTAACCAGGCCAGCCTCCTTCTCCTGGATCTAAGGAGCCCATTTGGAAAGGAAACTAGTTTGTCTTTTCTCCTCCCTCCAGTCTCTAATAGTTAATTACCCTTTCCATAATTATATATCACGAGGCAGCAATAGAGCATCTTTACAAATTACCTGCTTCTATAAACAGAGAGGTCACCCTAAATTTCCTGAATGACCCCAGACTAAACTCATTTGTGAAAAGCCAGAGCATCATGTATATAATAAAATTAACCTGTCAAATTTCAACTCCTCTGTAGACTTCATATTGTTATGCTGGCATCACATCCAAAGTGAATGAAACGCACACACACACACACACACACACACACACACACACACTTCTCATGATGTAAGGCAGTAAAGGACTGTGTGTGCTATCTGATATTATAAAGATTATTTGACCCGGATAATTTAATGATTCTGCTTTTAGCAAAATAATGAATGAGCTCCTGAAAATGTTACTTATCTGATTTCTCCTCTATTTCTCAGCATTACTCATAATAAAAATACCCATTTGCTGGAAGCTTAGTGAAGAGCCTGGGACCTGCTGGGGAGGCAGGATGGTTGGTGGCGAGAGCCCAGGCTGGGTTTCTGGAGGCCCAGGTGTACGATTTTGAGCAAGCCTGCCACTTCTCTGATTTGCAGTTCCATCACCTGAGAAGTGAAACCCCGTCTACAGGATTCCTAGCGGTCATCTCAAATCTGATGTTCTTCAACTTCTAAGAGTGGAATTGTGGGTACTTATTCAGATTAAGTACCTCAAAATTTACCTGCAAACAAACTCCCGTGACAATTACCTTACCAAGAGCACGGGCAATCAAACCATGTTCCTACATTCAGCAGGTTTTCTCTATGGGTGGGAGTTAAATGGGGGAAAGAATGACGGGAAGAACTAAGGAGAATGACAGGCCTCTCTCACTGTTTTCAAACTCCTCAGGTCCCTCTCACCTCTCACACTTCCACAGGCCCGTTCTGTCGATGAAGTCACAACAAGTACACGTGAGACTGCTATCACTGTGTGCAGCCCACCATTCCTGGATATCTTCCCACATTCATGGGCAATGACTGGAGCTCCGAAAGATGCTCGCAATGAGAAATGTAAACATCAGCACTTAAGAACTGGTGTCAGTTGAGGGGAAATCTTGATTGGGTAGTGTCACCTACCGCACATGAGAACATGGATCAAACTGATGTAGTGTAATGCTATTAAGCAATTAATTTTAAAAAATTACAGCCTTGACATTTCTGGAAATAGATGTTAACAGTGACTGTCAAATTATGTTTAAACAGAACCCAAGAAGTACATTGTGATTCTGGGAAAACTCTGTTTCCCAGCTGCTATGTTTGGCATTGAAAGGAATCCCCTGAAAACAGGAAACCACTCTTTCACTCCACTGTGACCATGAGGCCATCTGCCTAGCCTCCACTGTGTGCAGCAGAGAATACAGGCCCATGAGGAGCCCTGAGATGAGAGCTCTCCGTCGACATGTGAACTTCATGCTGGGCCGCCACCAGCTTCCCAGACAAGAGGGCACAGAATGACCAGGCTGTGGCAGCATGAGTGGCTGCATGCAGGAGTATATGGAAGTCCACATAAAGACTGGGTGGGACTTCAAACCTACCATTCCCTTTCCCTTTGTTCAAGTATTTTTAACCCCTGGAACACAGTGATATTTACAAACAATATGATCTTTCTGTATGGAAACTTAAGTTTCCAACCAAACTAACAATGTAAAATTAAAAAAAAAAATTAGACTTTCAACCTAGATTCAATTCAGATCAAAACCCTTATCTATGGCCTGCACCTTTTTAATTTTTTAACTCTGGGAAGTCACTCCTGTGACCTAAGATTCCAGTTATAGAAGAGGAAATGAAACCATCTAAGCTTTGCGTTGACTATCAGGAATTCCGAATGTATTATTTTAACTGCACTCTATCTATTGGCAGAACTCCCAGCTTTCCTGACCTCTCGCATTCCACCCCCCACTGCCTCAGTCCTAACTGGAATCATGAAGAGAAGATGCTAGGAAAGTGGAAAGGGAAGACAGAGAAGGAAGGACTGGGGGGGAAGAGGCCCTCCATGATGTTTCTGGCGTGAGAGACTGAAGACCTCACCAAAGACCTCTCCGAAAAGGAAGGGGATTATCAATGGAAATACCATTTGGACAGCACTGGACAGACCAGGGGCTGGGGGTCACGTGTGCAGGGGACGCTTCTCTAGTCCCTGTCTCAGCATGCAGTGAACAAGAGGAATCACAAGAAACCTGAGCTTTTCAGGTAAGGAAAACTACTTTATACAGAGAATTCACTCACCCCACAAGTTTCAGAATGCTGGAAATGCACAGTAGCCCAAGGGGAGTGTGGCAAATGCCAGGTGCCTGGGCTACCCAGGCAGGCACTAGCAAGTATCGTATGAACACTTCATAAATGTATTAAGAGAACTTCCTTTTCCCCTACTTGTCTACAGACAGTCTAATATTTCAAAAGAAACTGTGGGGGACTGAGCTATTTTTATCTGTCTGTTAATTCTTACTCTACTGACTCTTTAGTCCACGGGGACACACAATTCTGGGAGAAGAACAGCTAAGTGCTCCTTTGTGTTGCTGCTTAGTGAAAGAGGGTCGGGGGAAAAGAAATCCAAAAAGGAAGCATGTGAGGAAACTTCCAGCTGTGGTGGAGCAGAGGGCAATAATTCCTCTCTCTAAAAAACAAATATAAAACTGGTGAAATTGTCAAAAATAATAATTTCAGGGCTCTGGAAATGAATCAAAGGCGAAAAATTTCAGGTAAGAACAGTGGGAGTCTGTAGCCCTCATGCCTAAAATTGCTCTCATCAGTTTTCCTCTTTTATTTAAAAAAAAATGAATAAAGCAATAATTATAGTACTGTACTACTGGGTTTATAACACAAATAAATACAATACATATGACAATAACAGCACAGAGCAAAAGTTGCTATATTTTTTTTAAAATATTTTATTTATTTATTTATTTTAAGATTTTTTATTTATTTATTCGACAGAGATAGAGACAGCCAGCGAGAGAGGGAACACAAGCAGGGGGAGTGGGAGAGGAAGAAGCAGGCTCATAGCAGAAGAGCCTGATGTGGGGGTGATCCCATAATGCTGGGATCACGCCCTAAGTCGAAGGCAGACGCTTAACCGCTGTGCCACCCAGGCGCCCCAAAAGTTGCTATATTTTACCATATTAAGTCAGAAAAACCTTAATCAACTGGGATGTGTATTGTAATCTCTAGAATAATCATTGAATAATCATTAGAAAAATACCTTTAAAAATAGAGTAATACTTAACTATGTGCTACCTGCAAGAAGTACACACACTACAGATATATATACCACACTAAACGTAATCAAGAGAAAGACAGAGTGGCTATATTAATATAAAACAAGGATTTCACAGCACAGAATATTCTCACAGATAAAGAAGGTCATCTCATACTGGCAGAGGTAAATTTTTCAAGAGGACATAACCCTTCATATTTATGTACTAGTAACAGTTTTAGAATACATTGTTAAAACTAGAAGGAGAACTAGAGAAATCTACAACTATAATCAAAAGATTGCAATATTCTTTGCTCAAAAATTGATAGAATAGGTAGCTAGAAAATAGAGATACAGAAGATATGATCAACAGGCAATGAATGGTATCTAATTAACATTTATAGAGCCTTTCTCCAACAGCAGCGGGCTAGCATTTTCCTAAACGACACACCATAGTCTATGCCACAAAATGAGTCTCAATAAATTTAAAAGGATCCGAGTCATAGAAAAGTACATTCTCTGACCATAATCAAATTTAGTTAGAAATCCGTTACAGAAAGATCTCTGAAAAATCTGCAAGTGTTTGGAAACTAAATGAAGTACTTCTAAATAATCCATGGATCAAAGAAGAAATCTAAACAGAAAAGTATTTTGAACTGAGTGAAAATGAATCAAAATCAAAATCTGTGGGATGCCGCTAAATGAGTACTTAGGGGGAAAATTTCTAGCAAGAAGTGTCTACAACAGAAAAGAAGAAAAGCTTCAAATAATGACAACTCTACCTTAAGAAACTAAAGAAAAAGAGCAAATAAAACCCAATTAGTAAGCAGAAGAAAGGAAATAATAAAGACCAGAGCAAACAGCAATGAAATAGAAAAACAGAAATAATTAAGAAAATAAATTAAAAACTGGCTCATGAGAAGATAAATAGATTTTATAAACCTCCCGCTAGATTAATACGGAAGAAAGAGAGAATACACAAGTTGCGTTATCAGGAGTGAGAGCAGAGACAACATTTCAGGTTCTACAGATACCTCTGAGATGAGAATATTATGAACAACGTCATGCCAATAAATTCTACAACTCATGAAATGAACTGATGCCTTGAAAGACACAACCAGCCAAACCTCACTCAAGAAGAAACAGGTAATCTGAATAGCCCTATGTCTCTATTAAAGAAACTGGATTTTGTAGTTAAAACTGTTCCTACAAAGACAACCAGACAAGACGACTTCACTGGGGAATTCTACCAAATATTTAAAAAGGAAATAATACCAACTGTACATAAACTCTTCCAGAGAACTGAAGAAGAAAGAATTCTTGCCAACTTATTCTATGGTCCACATTACTAACACCAAATCCTGGAAACACATTATTAACAAAGAAACTGTGGACCAATATTCCTCATAGACATAGATGCAAAAATTCTAAACAAAATTTTAGCAAGTTGAATTTGCCTTGCTAATGAAAAGGATAATACATCATAACTAAGAAGAGTTTGTCCCAAGAATGCAAGGTTGGTTCACCACTCAAAATAAATTATCTTAAGCAAATAATGGATCAAAGAAGAATTCACAAGGGAAATTAGAAAATAATTAGAGAAAAAGGAAAAGTAAAACCCAACATACCAAAACCTCCAGGACACAGAGAAAGCAGTTTAGGGGAAGTTTATAGCAATACACTCTTACACATTAAAAAATAAGAAAGATCTCAAATCAACAAACTAACTTTAAAACTTAAGGAACTAAAAAAATAAGAACAAACTAAACCCAAAGCTAGCAGAAGAAAGTAAATAATAAAGATCAGAGCAGAGGTAAACAAAAGAAAATAGACAAACAATTGAAAAAAAAATCAATGAAATCAAAAATTGATTCATTAAAAAGTCAGCAAAACTGACAAACCTTTAGTTAGACTGACTCAGGCAAAAAGAGAGAAGAAGCCTCAAATTATTAAAATCAGAAATGAAACTGAGTGAGAATATTACTACCAAGTCTATGGAAAGGAAAAGGATTGTAACAGAGTACTATAAACAACTGTCTGCCAACAAATTGGATTACTAGAAGAAATGGGGAAATTCCTAGAAACACAAAACCTATCAAGACTGAATTACAACAAACAGAAAATCTGAATAGAAGTTTAACTAGTAAGATAATTCAATCAGTAACCAAAAAAACTCCCACTAAAGAAAAGCCCTTGACCTGATGGCTTCACTGATGAATTCTACCCAACATTTAAAGAACTAACCCCAATTCTTCTCAAATTTCTCCAAAAAGAGGAGGGAACACTTTCTATCTCATTCCATGAGGCCACCATTACCCTGATACCAAAGCCAGACAAAGACACTAACCGCAGAACAATGCTCCAGACCAGTATCTCTTATGAACACTGATGCAAAAATCCTCAACAAAATACTAGCAAACCAAATTCAGCAGCACATTAAAAGGATTATATACCATAAGCAAGTAGGACTTATTCCTGGAATGAACGGATGGTTCACAACATACAAAATTGATTACTGCGATATACTAACCACATTAACAGAATGAAGGGGAAAAAACCGACATCATCTCGGTTGATACATAAAAAGCATCTGACAAAATTCAACAACCTTTCATGATAAAAATACTTGAAAAATGGAATAGAAGGAAACTACCTCCACACTATAAAAAGCTATATATGAAAAACTCACAACAAACATCACACTGAATGGTGAAAAACTGAAAGCTCTTTTCTAAGCTGAGGAAGAACAAGCCAAGGATGTCTACTTTGGCCACTTCTACCCAATATAGTTCTAGAAGTTCTAGCCAGGGCAATTAGGGAAGAAAGAGAAATAAAAGGCAAGAAGATACCATAACATAACATCTATATCTGTCTGTAGATGTTATGATCTTCCATGTAGAAAACCCTAAACATTCCATATACAAAAACCGTTAGATCTAATGAATTAATAAGCAAAGTAGCAGGATCAAGGTCAACACACAAAAATCAGCTGCATTTCTATACACTAACAATGAACAACCTAAAAAGGAAATTACAAAATAATTCCATTTACAACAGCACCAGAAAGAATAAAACAATTAGGAACCAACTTAATCCAGGAGGTGGAAGACTTGTACGATAAAACCCACAAAACACTCCTGAAAGAAAGTAAAGACATCCCATATTCACGGGCTGGAAGACAATGCTATTATGATATATTATTACCCAAAATGATCTACAGATTCAATGCAATTCCTACCGATGTCCCAATGACAATTTTTTTTGGAGAAATAGCAAAACCCTCCTAAAAGCCATATAGAATCTTGAGGGTCCCTGAAGAGTCAAAACAATCTTGAAAAGGTAAGAACAAAGTTGGAAGACTCACAATTCCTGATTTCAAACTTACTGCATAGCTCCAGCAATGAAAATTTGCAGTACTGGCAGAGGCAGACCTATATACCAATGGAGTAGAGTAAAGAGACCAGAGATAAACCATAAGGTTTTAAAAGGTCAAGGAAATAAGTAAGTAAACTGCGTATATAGTCAAATGAATTGACAAGGGTGCCAACACCATTCAATGCGGAGAGGAGATTTTTTCAATAAAATGGGGCTGAAGCAGTTATTCTCCCGGCAGCAGCTTCTGTGGAACCTAAGTGGGCCTCCGTACACCTTACTTAGGACCTGACAAACAGCCTCGAGGGCAAAAGCTAAGTCAAATGTTGAGTCTGCTACTCTGGCATTGTATTCCCCTGGGATTTAGGACCCTCAAATATTGACTGTCTCAGTAGCTCTGAATTTGCATTTTAGCATCCCTACTCAGAGATTCTGAAACAAGCTCTGGATCTCTGCTTTCTGTTTGCTCTCTGCCTCATGCCCCAAGCTGGCCAATACTTCAAGGGTTTAAAAAAGCAGGGGTAAGTACGGGGCTCAAGTCAATGTGTTTTCTTTCTGCAATTTTGGCTCCTGCTGCATTGATCTTAGCTGCCTAGGCTAGTCCCCAATGCCTTCAAATACACACACACACACACACACACACAATTATTTTAAACAAAATTCTCAGTAGAGTCTGGCCTGATATTCTACCTAAACAGAAGTTCATATTTAGTTTTAATTACTGATGTATTCTTACAGACTAGTCCATAATCTTCCTGAGAAGAGAAATTGTCTTTTCATTTCCCGATTCTGCTTTAACACCCAGAGCGCTATCTGGCGCACACCTTCATATGTATTTGACAAGTTAATTTTTGTATCAGGAAAAACTGCTAGAAAGCAAGTAAAGCACAGCACATAAAACATTACTTCCAAATTATTCAAGTCTGTCAGTTCTTCTGCCTCCAGTGATCGCCACTAAGACATGTACAATCTTCTCTAGCCCAGGCATTAATGAGCAAATCCCTCAATAAAACTGTGCATTCTTAGTGTTTGAGATTAAATTACCTCAGGCAGTTCTAAAAGCTCTTTTTTTCATTTACTAAAACTATTTTGTACTAGATTAAGTGATTTCATTATCCTTTGGATTAACTAATCCAATTCTAGGTCTGGCATTTTATCAGAAAACAAAGATTTTTCATCCAAAGTAAAGCTCTCTTAAATTAACCTTTAGAGGTCCCTTGACTATATTCAGTTAGGTTTTTCCAGAACAAAAAAGTAACGGTAAGCCAGAGGCTGCTAAATTCAAATTTCAGAATTGAAAAAAATATACTGAAAGTATAAACTATTTTCTTGGTTACCTTATCAATCTGATATTGTCAATCCCTACCCAAACAGCCAGAAGCACTGAAAGTAGTTGCCTCTGGGAAGCAGAAATTACAGAGGTTATGAAGTAGGACAATGGATCAGCACTTTTTCCTATAAGCACTTAAGAATTATTAATGTTAATTGCATATTTAAATTAAATTTAAAAGTGTAACTGTAGAAAAATAAATAAAAACATAATGGGTACAAACTGAGGCACTAATTTAAAAAACAAGGAAGATTTAATCCTTAAAGCAATAGTGGTGAAGGTTGTTTATGTGATGGATGCCATGGACTCGTGAGACAGCCTTGAGGCCATCATTTATCCTGTGGGGCTTTTCAGTCCCACATTTGTAAACCTGACAGTAAATCAGAATGCCAAGGCCCTTTCAACAGTAATAACTCTAGTATTCTATAACTTCAGTAAACAATAAGCAGCAGGACACAATTTAAAAGAGAAAATGTACTTGTTAGATAAAAGGCAAACTCACAAGGGCTTATTTTGTAATGGATAGTTAACGAAGTTACAGTGATTAGCACAATTATTTTAGGATGACTCTTAAGAGAGTTAAAGGAAGATGATATGGTATTAGGGAATCTATCTCCGTTGATGAGACAGCTCCTACGACATAAAGCATGCATGGTCCAAGCATTAATGCTACATTTGGGGCCCGAGAGAGCAGTATGTGCTGAGTGTCACGTAACAGCTCCTGGTCTCGTGAGCTAGTCAAGCATCACAACCTGCCCTTTCCTGCAGACTGCGAGTAGTCAGAGGCCAAAAAAAATTGGTCCCAAACTGCTGGCTCCAAAGGATGGGTATGCTCATCCATATTTACAGAGAGAGAAGGAAAGGGTTCTGGCACTTCTTATATGGCTCTTGACAAATTAAGAGTTCTATCAGATATATCTTTCCATTTACAAAAAGATTATGCATTTCAGACTGTCCAATTTTAACTCACAGACTTTGAAATAAAGGAACCAGCATCCTATCTACTTCTAAACAGCAAGAATAGAGATCTGTCTTGCAGGAAACAAAAGCAACCCAAACAAAAAAGCCATACATATATACCATTATTGAGGTGTCCATAGGAAGTAAAGAAAGGGGAAATTAAGTTTGTAGCATAAGACTGTCTAGTATCCAGAAAGGTTTTTCTTTTTGTATGTTAACTATTTTGTTTTGCATATTTCCTCTTGTACTGTAAGTACCCACTAAATGAAAAAAACCTTAGAATTATTAATTGAAGTTTTTAAGTTTTTGAATTGATTTGTATGTTTTTGTGTTTTTTTTAACAGTTGGAGTACCTCTTAATAAATGCTTCTTTATACCAGCAGCACTATGGGCGGGGTGTCTGTGTAATGTCTACTCAACACAGCAAAAGATAAGAGGAAATCTTTTGGTATGCCCATTTCTAAAAGTGTTAATGGGGGAACCATATGGAACCAGCTGCACGGCAAATCCCACGTTCACCTAAACCTCAAGGGTTTCCTTGTGGGTACAAACATGGACAGATGCCAACAGGGCGTGACCGTTTCCCACACTGCAAATGCCTAGGCAGCACATGGAGTTTGGAAAACTCCACAGACCTCGAGGCCCCCCTGAGGCTTTCCTCAAAGCATCCCCGGATTAGCCTCTCTTCTCCCCCTCGCTTCCCCCAGAATTGTGTGTATTTTTTTTTTAACCAATACAATGTCTCTTAAAATCACAGAGCCAGAGAATCTGGGTGGGAAGGAACCAAGAGACTATTGTTAAATCACTGATTTAATGCTTGAATCATAGCTATCAACTTGATTATTTAACTTTTTAATCAACCTGATACATGGCAAAGTTCTATAACCAAGGGGAGGTAATCTATAATTACCTAAAATTACTCAACTGACATAGCAGTCTAAGAAAATGTAGAGTTTATGTTACCAGACAACACCCAATGCCATCAAAGAAAATAATAATTTAAAAATCTATTGAATACATAAGACATGCTAGAAAATGTGCATGGCTGCCTCAGTTACTCCTCCATTTTACCGAAGAGAAAAGTGAGGCTCAAAGAAACTAAGGAATTTGCATGAGGTCACACAGTAGGGGCACAGCTGACACTCAAGTCCATGGCCTTAATTACTACTCTATGTGTGATTCTCGGTGTGATCTAGGCATCACCTGCAGTACCTGTACAAATGCAGATCCCAGGGTCTCACTTTATACCTCTAGAATCACAAATTTTTAGGTATGGTTCTCAGGAATCTGCATTTTCCCCACAATCTTCACAGTTTTTTTTACACACAGGGTTGAGAACCCCAGTTCTAAAAATGGACCTCTAATGTATTCCATTACATTCAGTATATAGCTCAGTTAGTCAGCTTTGACATGTGCCGAGCCTTACGCCAGACACTAGAACGGCAAAAACGAGCTCACAAGTCTAGAAAGGAAAACAAACATGCAAACTGACAACTTCAGTACCCCTGTGATACACCCTGTGGAGTTTGGGAACACATGGAAAATGAACTACAGATGCAAAGACCCCCAAAGAATACACCCTGAAATACAGCAAACGCTGTCCTGAAGTCAAGGAAGAACTTGGCTCCCTTGTTTCTGTGAGGAGGGAGTGGAATGTGTGAAGGATGAACTCCTGCAGGGCTGAAGCAGGGGCACAAACTATTTTGCAAGGTTGCTGTTTTTGTGGGTTTTTTTTTTTAAGATTTTATTTATTTGACAGAGATTTGCTGTTTTGTTTTTTTTTTAAGATTTTATTTATTTGACAGAGATAGCCAGCGAGAGAGGGAACACAAGCAGGGGGAGTGGGAGAGGAAGAAGCAGGCTCATAGTGGAGGAGCCTGATGTGGGGCTCGATCCATAACGCCGGGATCACGCCCTGAGCCGAAGGCAGACGCTTAACCGCTGTGCCACCCAGGCACCCCAAGGTTGCTGTTTTCTAAACTGAAGGAGCAGACAGTCCCCAGATGGAAGGAGTGGAGTGAGAGGATGGGGAGGCATTTGGGACCAAGGTGAGACTGGGGAGTTCACCAGAATGAAGAGTCAATAAGGCTATCAAGGACCAGATTGACCATAAGGGGTCTTGTTCTCCATACTGAGGATCTTGGACTGTAACTGCACGGCAAAGAGGAAGTAGCTTCCAGATCACAATTTCAAACCAGTCTGGCAGCAGAGTAGAAGATGGACAGGAGGATGAGGAAAATTACTTATGTCCATGCAAAAACTTACACACAGTGTTCACTGCACCATAAATGTAATAGCCAAAACAACCAAAATGTCCATCAATAGATGAATGGAAAATATGTGGTATAGCCAAACAATGGAATATTATTTGGCCATAAAAAGGAATAAAGTACTGACAACACAAGCTACAACATGGATGAACCCTGAAAACATGATTCTAAATGAAAGAAGCCAGTCACAAAGGTCCCCATACTGTGTAATTCTATTTATATGAAATGTCCAGGATAGACAAATACATGGCAATAGAAAGTAGATTAGTGCTTGCCTAAAGAGCAAGTGAGGACTGATTGCTAATGGTTACAGGATTTTTCTGGATTCATGAGAATATTCTAAAATTGAAGGGGCACCTGGGTGGCTCAGTTGGTTAAGCCTCTGCCTTTGGCTCAGGTCCTGATCCTAGGGTCCTGGGATCCAGCCCCGCATGTGGCTCCCTGCTCAGCTGGGAGACTGCTGCTTTCTCCCTCTCCCCCCTGCTCACGCTCCGTTTCTCTCCCAAATAAATAAAATCTTAAAAAAAAAAAAAAACTGTGGGGGCGCCTGGGTGGCACAGCGGTTAAGCGTCTGCCTTCGGCTCAGGGCGTGATCCCGGCGTTATGGGATCGAGCCCCACATCAGGCTCCTCTGCTATGAGCCTGCTTCTTCCTCTCCCGCTCCCCCTGCTTGTGTTCCCTCTCTCGCTGGCTGTCTCTATCTCTGTCAAATAAATAAATAAATAAAAATCTTTAAAAAAAAAAAAAAAAACAAAAAACTGTGGTTAGTTTTACGAAACTCCGTGAATATACCAAAAGCCACTAAAATGTATATCTTAGGTGGGTAAATTGTATCTTATGTGAATATTTCGATTAAAAAAACCATAATGAAAAAAAATCAAGTGGTTGTGCAATATTGATTCATGCTTGAGATTTCAGTCTTAGATCAAACTTGTAACCATCAGCATTGATCCTCTTGACATTCATCAAAGCTGAGAGTATCTGTTTTATGCCTGCTTTCAGATCTGCAGTATTGAAATGTTTTATGCTGGAGCTTCCTGTCTGGCTTCTTTCACTTAGCATATTATTTTCAAAGTTCATTCATGTTGTAGCATGCATCAAACCTTCCAATCCATGAACATGGTATGTCTTGCCATTAATTTAGATTTTCTTTAATTTCTTTCAGCAATGTTTTATAGTTTTCAGTGTACAAGCCTTGTCCTCCACTTGGTTAAATTTATTTCTAAGTACTTTATTCTTTTTTTTAAGTACTTTATTCTTTTTGATGCTACTGTAAATAGAAGTATTGCCTTAACTTCATTTTCAGCTTTTATTACCAGTATATAGAAATACAAGTGATGGGGCACCTGGGTGGCTCAGTTAGTTAAGTGTCCAACTCTTGATTTCAGCTCAGGTCATGATTTCAGTTCAGGTCATGATCTCAGGGTTCTGAGATCTAGCCCCGCATTGGACTCTGTGCTAGGCATAGAGCCCGCTTAGGATTCTCTCTCTCTCTCGGGACGCCTAGGTGGCTTAGTTGGTTGAGCATCTGCCTTTGGCTTGGGTCATGGTCCCAGGATCCTGGGATCTAGTCCTGCATCAGGCTCCCTGCTCAGCGGGGAGTCTGCTTCTCCCTCTCCCTCTGCCCCTCCTCCTGCTTGCTCTCTCTCAAGTAAATAAAATCTGAAAAAATAAATAAATAAAAAAGGATTCTCTGTCCCCCCCATATCACTCTCTCTTAAAAAAAAAAAAAAAGAAAGAAGTGCAAGTGATTTTAGTACACTGACCTTGCACCCTGCAATTTTGCTGAATGTTTATTAGCTCTAACAGTTTGTGTGTTAACTCTTTAAGGTTTTCTAGATATAAATCATGTCATCTGCAAACGGAAATGATTTTACTTATTCCTTTTCAATAACTTTTATTTCTTTCTCTTGCTCAACTGCTCTAGCCAGAACTTTCAGGAGAATACTGAATAGAAGTGGTAAGGGTGGACATCCCTTCTTGTTCCTGATCTTGAGGGAAAGCTTCCAAAGTCTTTCACCATGAAGTATGCTGTCAACTGCAGGTTTTTCACAGATGTCCTTTAACAGACTGAGAAAGTTCCCTTCTATTCCTAATTTGCTCATTTTTTTAATCATAAATGGGTTTTTAATTTTGTCAAATATTCTTTCTGTGCCTACCGACAAGATTATCTTGGGGTTCCCCCCCCTTTATTCTATTGAGATGTATATTATACTGATCAATTAGCATATATTGAACTAATCTTGTATTTCTGGGATAAATCCCACTTGGTCATGGTGTATGATTCTTTTTATTTACTCCTGGGTTGTTTGCCAGTATTTTGTCGAGAATTTTTGCATAAGGAATATTGACTCATAGTTTTCTCATGACATTTTTTTTCTGGCTTGGTTATCAGGGTACTATTGGCCTTACAGAATGAGTCAGAAAGTGGTCTCTCTTTTACTTTTGGAATAGTCTGAGAAAGATTGGCATTAATTCTTCTAAGCATTTGGTAGAATTCACCAATGAAGCTATCTGGTCCTAGGCTTTTCTTTATTGGAAGTGTTTTGATTATTAATTCAATCTCTTTTGTTGTTATAGATCTATTCAGATTTTCTTTCTTCTTGAGTCATCTTTTTTTAAAAAGATTTTATTTATTTATTTAAGGGGGGGAGGAGCAGAGGGAGAAGGAGACGGACAAGCAGACTCCGCACGGAGCTCGTGGAGCCTGACACAGGGCTTGATCCCAGGAACCTGAGATCGTGACCTGAGCTGAAACCAAGAGTCATGAAACCAAGACACTCAACCGATTGAGCCACCCAGGTGCCCCCTTCTAGAGTAATTTTTGATAGTGTATTTCTAAGAATTTGTCCTTTTACATCTACATTATCCAATATGTCAGTATACAGCTAGTCATAGTATTTCCTTTTAAGTATTCCTATTATTATTATTATTATTTACTAAGTAAATAAGTATTCCTTATTTCTGTGAGGTCACTAGGAATGTCCCCTCTTTTATTCCTGATTTTTAGTCTGCTCTCTTTTTTCCTTTGTCCATCTAGCTAAAGGTTTGTCAATTTGTAGATCTTTTCAGAGAACCAGCTTTTGGTTTCATTAATCTTTTCTACTGTTTTGCATGCTCTAATCTTTATTTCTTTCCTTCTGATTGCTTTGGTTTAGTTTACTCTTCTTTTTCTACTTTCTTAAAGTGAAAGGTCAGGTTACTGATTTGAGATTTTTCTTTTTAAAGGTAGGTGTTTATGGCTATAAACTTCTCTCAGAGAGCTGCTCTCAACGCCTTCTATAAATTTCAGTACGTTGTGTTTCACTTTCACTCTCCTTATTTTCTAATTCCCCTTGTGATTTATTCTTTGGCCCACTGGTTATTTAGAATTTAATTGTGTTTAATTTCCACTTAGTTGTGAATTTTCCTTCTGTTATACATTTCTAATTTCATTCCAGAAAAGATACTCAATATAATCTCAATCTTTGTTCAAATTTACTGAGAACATATACCCTATTCTGTAATGTTCTATGTGCACCTGAGAAGAATCTTTGATTCTGCTGTGATTGGGTAGGTACAGTTTTATATATATATATGTATATACACACACACAAACACATATATACATACATACATTATATACACACCCACATATAGTATCTAGTATCAAGTTCAAGTCTTATATGTCCTTGCTGATTTTCTATTTACTTACATCTCGATCATTTACTTTTATTTTTATTTATTTTTTAAAATTTTTTAAAAGATTTTATTTTATTTATTTGACAGAGAAACAGAGACAGCCAGTGAGAGAGGGAACACAAGCAGGGGGAGTGGGAGAGGAAGAAGCAGGCTCCCAGCGGAGGAGCCTGATGCGGGGCTCTACTTTTATTTTTTTTGCTAAGTAATTTTTTATTGCAGTAAAATACACATAAAATATATAACATAAAATTTATCATTTTAACCATTAATGAAAATATTAATTTAAAGCAAAATAAATATATTTTTACTCTTAGTCCAGATGAGACCTCAATGAAGGCAGTTAACAGGACTTAATTAAGAAAGTGCCAGAATAGCTGAATAAAAGTGCTGGAAAGATTAGCTACTCTGGAAAGGTGAAAAACTGATGCCACCCAAGTGACACTCAGCCAAGTTTGGGATAGACTTTGTGCTGAATGTGTTCTTAAAATTCAGCACGGGATTGCCCATCTTAATGTGAGATATGTAGCAAGCTCTGACACTCTAGCACCTGGTGTGGCCATTGCTCATGTGGGACAAAGGAACCACATCACTGATTACCTGATAGCCTTCTGTTTTCTTCTGACACCACTTCAGCAAGGCATTCCTCTTTGAACCTCCATATTCTCTTGCCAATGCTGACAGAGGGTCCTTCCTTTCTTCCCTGAGTGAGAACAAGGAACCCAAAGTTAAAATATTTTTTATTTGAGTTCCATTATAAACGAGAAATCCCACCAAGAAGAGAACAGTGTCCGCTTGTGTTTTTGAATAGGATAATTGCACACACTAAGACACATATTGGCAAGATGTATCGTTTCACTCATTTGAATTTACTTATCAGTTTTTACAGGGCCCTCACAGACCCACCACTGTTAGGGGTTTCTGCTATCTGAAGGGAAGAACTCTATTATCCACATGGAAACTGGCAAAGATTCAGTACAGTGTGCATTTACAATTAATGGAATGCCCTCCAGAACGCTCAGAAGGGGGAAAAAATAACTGGCAGCATCTGAAAGCTGTCACGGCTGTCTTTCACCCAATATCTTACCCTTCCGTAATCTTTATGCTTTAGTTTTATTTTACTCATTTTTGTTTCCAACCTTTTATGTCCTCAATCATTTCCTCTTTCTTAAAAACAAATCACTTACTGTAAATACAAAGGGCAAGATGATGCAAGGTGAAGGATTATAAGGCATGGTTCCTACCTTCAAGGTGCTTACAACTGGGGGAAGCAGATAACACAACAGGTGGCAAGAAACATCCATAAAATATCTCAAATGTGTTTACGGCTACGTTATACTGCTCTTTATTGACTCTACGTAATTAGAATTTTATCTTGCATAGAAAAATGGAATTTTTCTGTACATTTACTCACTTGTTCAAAACCTCCTTATACACCACTTTGCCAGGTAGCGTGCAAGTGCTGGGCAATGTGTAGTGAACAACACAGGGTCCCTGCTCCATCGAGGAACTTCAGAGTTTACTTTAAGATAGGTATGCCACAGCAAAAAGAAAAGAAAAGAAAAGAAAAGAAAAGAAAAGAAAAGAAAAGAAAAGAAAAGAAAAGAAAAGAAAAAAGAAAAGAAGAGAGGAGAGGAGAGGAGAGGAGAGGAGAGGAGAGGAGAGGAGAGGAGAGGAAGGAAGGAAGGAAGGAAGGAAGGAAGGAAGGAGAGAGAATATTCCCACTACATATTTTTTTCAGTGTAACAGTTTTCCCTTTAATCAACATTTACTATCTTTCTTAATCCTTTATCTCTTCTCCTTTCTATGAGGGAAAAAAAAAAATCAAGAAGTGGGGCAAGAGCAAAAGTCCTAAAAGGAGTGCACACTTCTAGGGTGGTGGATAAAGAGAGCCTGGTCTCAAGGCATCAAGCGAATCACGAAAGTCACACAACCCATAAGTGGCAGACCTGGGACTTGGACCCCAGGTCTTCTGACTACATAGCTACTATGACCCAAAATGAAAATCTTCTTGTGTCTTTCTTATTGGTTGTATAAATATAAGACTGTGCAAAAATATGTGGAAAATAGAATTCAAATCATAAAAATATTATAGACATACATACATATATGGAGAACAGAGGTTCCAAGGTATGTTTCTTCTCTCCTAAAGTTCTTTAAATGATGATACATTTCCATCCAAATGAGGATTAATTAAACTGTGAAGTTATGTTCATTTGCTCTTACTTGTTTTATATTAATTTTATATTAGTAATCTTTCTTTTGAAAAGAGTTGCATTGTTAAAAGGCCAAGAATTTGAGAAGGAATGGGAGAAATAATGCCACAATCAAGTCTGATCTTTACAACCTGAAATCATGGGTGTGGAAAATCTGTACTTTGGGATAAATACAAAGCTCACTGTGATCCTAAAACTACAGGGGGTAGCTCAGGAATCAGAAGACACCAAGAGTTTATAGCTAATTTATTCCATTTAGCTTTTGATTATAGCATTTACCTAGCAAGCAGGTTCCAATTAAGGTGTGAATCATAATGTACAAGTCTACATGCCCAGAGCTCTCTGCCACCACATGGGATTTTACAGGCACTCCAGGCACTGCCAAGAGAGGAGCCAACAAAAGGCTCAGAACCTAGCAAGCAAGACTTGAAAGCACTTCAGTGTTCTTTTCTTGAAAAGCAAAGGCCCCTTTGGGCAGTGCTGCTTACTCATTCATATTATTAGAGGCTGTCAAGAGCTCTTCCTACCAGACTAATAATAGCCTGAGATCTAAAATCTCTGTGAGATGCCAGGGAAAAAGTCTTCTCAAACTTCCCTTTCACAGAGCCACCCTGTGGAGTCACTATTTCATTCCTGACGCTGATTTATTATGCTTATTCTAGGGTAAGGTTCTACATTACACTTGACAGAGATGTGGGCAATTATCTGTGAGAAGCAGTGACAGCTGTGAGAATTTTGCCTTTGCTCCGTTTCTTACAATGCCTCATCCTATAAGGACAATCCTATGTCCTCCTCTGGCTTCAGCTTTTGTGATGCAGAATATGGGAAAGATAGAGAATGAGGCTTGACTGTGAGCGCTGTGGGTCTGTTGTAGGCCAGCTGGCAGGCAACCAAACCTCTCTGAAGCACCAGGGAAGGAAGGAGGCTCCTTTTCCATCCTCCAGAAAAGGAAGGTTTCACCCATCAGTTCTGCTTACTTCTGCGGGTACTTTGGAGGACAGGCACATTCATGGGGATCGAGCCAACCCTCCACTCCACTTAGGTTCGTGCAGCACACCAGTGCAAGAACTTCTGAGCATCGTCTGCCCTTCTCTTTGGCTTTTCCATTATTTTTTTCCTTCTACTGGCTTATTCCTTTCAGTATGCAACATTCTGTAACATCTCTCATCTTAAAAGAAAACTCTGTCTTGTCCACCCCTAACAAACACTGCTTTATTTCTCTGCTCTTTTTGAAGCAAAATCCTTAAGCAAATTTTCTCTACTTGCCATCCTTATTTCCCCTCCCTCTGTTCTGTCTTGAACTCACCCCAATCAGGACTGTATCCACACAATTCCAATACAAGTGTTTTCATCAACATCACCAATGAGACCTCTACTTAACAAATACAATGATGGGTTCTTAGTTCTCAACTCGCTCAACGATTGATCACTTCCTCCAAATGTTAAATTGCCACAGGGCCTCAATCTTAGGACTTTTCCTTCTCATCATTCACACCACTTAATCATTTGATCCCAGACCTTAAGTAGAATGCACATATTGATGATTCCCAAATTTTTATCTCTAGCTTTGATCTCTCTCCTGACCTTCAAACTTGAATAGTCATATATCTCCTTTGTATGTCCACTTACATGTCTAATCAGCATTTCAAACTTATCATTCCCAAACAAAATCCCTCCTGGATGCTTCTCTTTCTCTAGTACTCCACAATTGCCACTAATCGCCTCTCTGTGCAAAGTATATTCAGAATCCAACCTCCCTTCTCGACCTTTACTGCTACTACCTCCTTAATCTACACCACCATCGCTTCTGGTCAGAATTATCTCGAAAAACCCTAATTGATCTCCCTGCTTCCATTCACTTTCTACAGTCTGATCGTAACACAGCAGCTAAGGTAACCCTTTTTCTTTTGTACTTCTTAAAATTTAAATTCAATTAGCCAACTTAATAGTACATCATTAGTTTCAGACATAGTGTTCAATACTTTATCAGTTTTGTATAACAGACAGTGCTCACCACATCACATGCCCTCCTTAATGCTCATCATCCAATTACTCCATCCCCTCACCTACCTCCCCTCCAGCAACCCTCAATTTGTTTCCTACAGTTAAGAGTCTCTCACGGTTTTTCTTCCTCTCCGGTGACTTCCCATTCTGTTTTCCTTCCCTTCCCCAGTGGTCCTCTGCCCTGTTTCTTATATTCCACATTGAGTGAAACCATATAATTGTCTTTCTCTGATTAACTTATTTCACTCAGCATAATACCCTCCAGTTCCATAAAGAAGATGTGGTATATATATACAATGGACTATTACTCAGCCATCAGAAAGGATGAATATTTACCATTTACATCGTTGTGGATGGAACAAGGTAATCCTTTTAAAATGTAAGTTAAATAATGTCATTTACTTATCTAAACCTTCCAAATGGTTTTCCATCTCACTAGGAATAAAATCTTTCACTCTCCTTCCTTCCAACTGCACTAGCCTTTTTGCTATTCATAGAACACATCAAGCATGCTCCCACCTCATAGCCTGTGTATTTGCTTTCCCCCTGGCCTGGAAATCTCTTTTCAAATAACCACATGGCTCAATCCCTCATGTTTTCAAGTATGAGTTCAATACTTGTTCAATACTGTTACGTCATCACAGAAGACTTCACTGACCACCACTTTCCCATCCACCCATTTTCTCCTCTCCCATGTATCTGCCTTCATTTTTTTCTTCATAGCACTTCTCGCCATTAGATATATATGCCTTTAAAAAACTTATTAATCATCTTTTGCCTTGCAATAGAATGTGAATATAAACTTCATGAGAGCAAGAATTTCCTGCTTTTGTTCTCTGTCATAGCCCCAACATCTAAAAACAGTGCCTGACATACAGTTGTCACTTAAAAATATTTTTGGAATGAATTAATGAATGAATGAATGATGCTGTGGCTCTCTATAAGGATCTAGAGGGTAAAGATTTTCTCTGTGTTCATGATATAGGGAAGCTGAAGAGACTCCATTTTGGAAAGGCTCCATCTTTGCAGCTTTTTCTGCTAGGTCCCATTTTTTAATAAGCCAAAGAAGCTATGTTCCTATTTCAAGGGGAAAGCAAAAAACTGAATCATTCCCAGTTTTGTCCTAGGCCCCAAATACCTAATAACATCTAAGAAGAGCCAGATCCCAAACACATTCCAGGATGTTAACTTCAAACAAACCTCAGCTGATGCTGGCATCTATATCCCCTACCTTTGCTGATTTATGGAATAACATCTATGGTTCACCTGACACTCACCTTTGATTGGACCCCTACCTTGGATTCCTAAAGGAACATGTATTCTAGATCTCCTTCCAATATAAACCCCTAATTCTAAGCAACAATGAGACTTATTCTCCTTCCTTTTCCAAGTCTCACAGACACTCCGTCTGCTATTCTCTGTCGCTCACCGCATTCAATAAATTCTGCTTTCACTTCCTCCAGCTCCTGTTTGATTTCTATCCTGCGCGAACCCAAGGACTTTTCTTGGCTGGTCCTATGGGACCCCTGCCTCTGGGTCCTCAGACCCAGCCTGCTTGCATCAATATTAGAATTCAACTTCCCCATTTCACTGGCTTCTAGAATGCTTACCATCAAACTGGAGACTTCTCTTTTAATCTCAACCCCAGCTTCCTTCCTCCTTCTTAATTGTGTTCTGTCATGATTTTCCAATTAACTTCTTATTTTGTAATTTTATTATATTAATTTTATTACCTCCCTTAATTCCATTCATTAAATTTGTGGACCATCAGCAAGGCTGTAACTTATATTTCATGGTTAACAAATAAGAAAACTATTAAAAGGGCGCCTGGGTGGCACAGCGGTTAAGCGTCTGCCTTCGGCTCAGGGCGTGATCCCGGCGTTATGGGATCGAGCCCCACATCAGGCTCCTCTGCTGGAAGCCTGCTTCTTCCTCTCCCACTCCCCCTGCTTGTGTTCCCTCTCTTGCTGGCTGTCTCTGTCAAATAAATAAATAAAATCTTAAAAAAAAACCTATTAAAATATCAATTTTTATTTTGTGATACAAAGAATTTTAAGAGAACTCTTCAGATCACTCATAAAGATGCTTTTAAGAGTCTTCCTAAAAGAGTTTTGTACTAGTCAAATAATTAAATTAAAATTAACTTATTTTGGGGGGTTATTTCTGCAAAGCACATGGGAAGATCAATTTTAGGAAAATAGTTAAACCCTATAGGAATATGAAATTCCAAAATGATCTTTTTTCATGAGCTGGAATAACTTTCAGTGGTTTTCAACCAGTATTTTCTTATTAGTAATATATTTTAATAATGATGTCAGAAAAATAGGCAAGCCTTTTTTTTTCCCCCCAGAAAAGATGTATACACACTCACACATTAGGAAATAATTCCTAATCAGATTCTATTGACTTCCTGCTGGGTTTTGTGTTCATTTCTTGGAGAGGCTTTTTTTCCGCAAAGTAAACAGATTATAAAAGAAAATGGTTCAAACTTAGCCACATGTTATTTTTGAATAAAAAGAATATTTCACTCAGCAAACAACTGGTTATTGACTTGATTTAGTATTCCCTCCACCCTTGAACNACAAGGCTGTCATCAGGCCAGGACGACAAGCACCAGGACAGACAGACTAGATGTGTTCTGCCTGGTTGCCATGTGCTAAAGATGTGTGATTAGCATGAGGGAGAACACCACCTCTTAAACTCACTGAAGACTATTGGCTTCACTGTCCAAGAATGGCCCCACAGCAAACATATTTTAACAGATCATTCACCACTTCCTTTTAAGAACTGCCAGTTAAAAAAATAGTTCCTCTCAGAATATCATGATGTCAAAAGTAATGGCATATGACACCTTTCAAGGATAGTGCACCTATTATTCCAAAATCTATTTTCTAAGTGTATGAAGAACATTTGGTTGTAACTACACACAACTTTGGGAAGGATGAACTAACTTACTTTCTTAACAAAGACAGGACTTACACAGCCTAGAGTCACTACATCTTTCTAAACCTGAACAAACATCACCTCTATGTGAAGAGCCCACAAGCAAGCGCCCATCAGAATTCTGAACCCCGTCCGCAGTTGGCATTCATCCTGACAGGAAGAGCATATTATGCACAAAGTCTGACAGACAAAACAAAGTTAGTAGAACACGGAAATAGTAGGAAACAGAAATCAACATTTTAAATTTAATCAAAATTTCCATTTTACAATTATGCAACTAGTCGTTTCCCTAAAATCTTAATCTCCCAAAGAACACAGCAAATGAAGAAAGTGAAAACAAAGCTTGTACAGACAAATGAATCCAACCAAGGAGCGTGTAGGCTAAGGCAATAAGCCCTTGTCATTCCCTACAGGGAAAGTGTTACTAAATTACCTTCCTTCTTTCTCTTTCACACTGCACACTATAGGCACAGGACTGAAACAAAGTTCATGAAATCAGCTGATTCCCTTGCTCAACCCCAGTTATGTCTTTCCTTACTGTATGTTTAAGGATCTGTCTCTAAGCAATTCAGTAATGTGGCGGGATACACAATCAATGCTCAGAAATCAGCTGCATTTCTATACACGAATAATAAGACTGAAGAAAGAGAAATTAGGGAATCCATCCCATTTACAATAGCACCAAAAACCATACGTTACCTTGGAATTAACTTAACCAGAGACGTAAAGGATCTATAATCTAGAAACTATAAATCACTCTTGAAAGACATTGAGGAAGACATAAAAAGATGGAAAAATATTCCATGCTCATGGATCGGAAGAATTAACATAGTTAAAATGTCCATACTACCCAGAGCAATCTACACTTTCAATGCTATCCCGATCAAAATACCGAGGACATTTTTCAAAGAACTGGAACAAATAGTCCTTAAATTTGTATGGAACCAGAAAAGGCCCCGAATCTCCAAGGAACTGTTGAAAAGGAAAAACAAAGCTGGGAGCATCACAATGCCAGATTTCGAGCTGTACTACAAAGCTGTGATCACAAAGACAGCATGGTACTGGCACAAAAACAGACACATCGACCAATGGAACAGAATAGAGAACCCAGAAATGGACCCTCGGCTCTTTGGGCAACTAATCTTTGATAAAGCAGGAAAAAACATCCGGTGGAAAAAAGACAGTCTCTTCAATAAATGGTGCTGGGAAAATTGGACAGCTACATGCAAAAGAATGAAACTTGACCACTCTCTCACACCATACACAAAAATAAACTCCAAATGGATGAAAGACCTCAATGTGAGACAGGAATCCATCAAAATTCTAGAGGAGAACATAGGCAACAACTTCTATGACNATACGACATCGGCCAAAGCCACCTTTTTCATGACACATCTCCAAAGGGAAGAGAAACAAAAGATAAAATGAACTTGTGGGACTTCATCAAGATAAAAANTGAAGAGAAGGGCCATATGCACCCCAATGTTCATAGCAGCATTGTCCACAACAGCCAAATCGTGGAAGGAACCGAGATGCCCTTCGACAGATGACTGGACTAAGAAGTTGTGGTCCATATATACAATGGAATATTACTCAGCTATCAGAAAGAACGAATTCTCAACATTTGCTGCAACATGGACAGCACTGAAGGAGATAATGCTAAGTGAAACAAGTCAAGCAGAGAAAGACAATTATCATATGATTTCTCTCATCTATGGAACATAAGAACTAGGAAGATCGGTAGGGTAAGAAAGGAATAAAGAAAGGGGGGGTAATCAGAAGGGGGAATGAAGCATGAAAGACTATGGACTATGAGAAACAAACTGAGGGCCTCAGAGGGGAGGGGGGGTGGGGGAATGGGACAGGCTGGTGATGGGTAGTAAGGAGGGCACGTATTGCATGGTGCACTGGGTGTTATATGCAACTAATGAATCCTCAAACTTTACATCGGAAACTGGGGATGTACTGTATGGTGACTAACATAACATAATAAAAAAACATTAAAATAAAAATTAAAAAAAAAAGATCTGTCTCTATTCGGCAGGTGGTCCCTGACCACAAACCAATACTTGCTTTTTGAAAATGTACAAAATTGTACTGAGGGCCTCAATAAGATTATTCTTTTCAAAATTATTTGTGATCAACTTCAATGGGCACAACACAGTCTGCTGCCATTCCATGAAGTGTTTTCACTGTGAGAATCAAACTCGCTCGGAGGCGCTTGTCCCAGTGCGAGCACGTCCATTTACTACTGCTGTCAGCCACTGGATTCCGTCTGCACGTCAAACTGTCAGTTTATTGCTCTTCAGCAAATAAGATTAGCGTAGTACAGTCAAATGTGGCAGCAGGAGAGATTATGTTTTACAGTAATACAGTCTATTCTACTCCTATATGGAGTTGTTCTTGTCTTTAATCCATTTGTTAAACAAAAATCATTTGGGTGTCTACTACTCCTAGGTACTGAGCTTGGTGAGAAGGTCAGAGACAGGAAGAAAGGAGGCAAGAAGCTTACTCTTACAGAATTCAGAATCTAGAGCAGAAGCCAGACATTAAAAAAAAAAAAAATCATTACAAGTGAAGGATGCTAGGAAAGAACAAGTATGTGGAGGCTCTGGGAACACAACAGGGGATGTGACCTGCTCTTGAGGGGAGATCCGGAAAAGCCTCCTCAGGAAATGACATCTCAGTTCAGATGAGAAGGGTAATTAATAGCTTTTACACAGGCAAAGGAGAGGTTGGAGGGGAGACAGTATTCCCAGCTGAGTGCTCGGCACACACCAGAACAACTCCAGGGCAGCGATGTTCAGAGGACGGGGCAAAAGAGGAACAGATGAGGTGGCAAAGGCAGGCTGGGAGGGTCAGAACAGGCAAGGGAAAGCATGCAGGCGAAACAGGCCAAATTAAGGAGTTTGGACTGTACCTTGCTGGCAATGGGGAGCCAATGAAGGCACTTAACTGACTGAGCCACCCAGGCACCCCAAGATGTGAGCATTTTTAAATGACAGTGGAAGGGAGTCAAAAGACAGGGTAAAGCTGAAGATGTGGGAGAAGGGGATCATGCCCTGAGGCTAACAGCATCTGTGACAGCCTAAGGGGATGAGATCCAGGGCTCAGGGGAAGGGAAAAACCTACACAGAGATGTTCTATTCACATCCAATGACAGGCAGCGATAACAGGAGCATACTAAGTCTGCTACTTAATTCTCTTACTCTAGAAATCACAGAAATAAACAGGTACAGGCAGTTGTCCCTTTCTTGTTTCCCAAAACAAATTTACAGGCAAAACAGTGAGTTTTAAAATAGGAGCCTAGGGGCGCCTGGGTGGCACAGCGGTTGAGCGTCTGCCTTCGGCTCAGGGCGTGATCCCGGCGTTATGGGATCGAGCCCCACATCAGGCTCCTCTGCTATGAGCCTGCTTCTTCCTCTCCCACTCCCTGCTTGTGTTCCCTTTCTCGCTGGCTGTCTCTATCTCTGTCAAATAAATAAATAAAATCTTTAAAAAAAAAAAAATAAAATAAAATAGGAGCCTAAATAGCCAACTTCTGTTCAGAGAGTAGTTCCAAATGGATGATGCTCCTGCCAAAATGAGTATAAAATCTGAAAAAAATATGAAAATCAACCACTTAAAGGCACTGAAGAGAATCCAAAAGCAGGCAGAAAATGAAAGGAGTAAACACGTGGAAAGAATGAAAGAGCATGCGGCAAGTTTCCCAGTTTACAGCTATAGGCATGAGTGCAGGCCCCAGGTGAGCCCATATAAGACAGCTGGTAGAAAACCCACAGCTTTACTGCCTTGAAGAAGCAGAAGACAGATCTCAGGACCACCAAAGCTGCTGAAAAGGGAGGAAGTAGGAGAAATACCGGAAAGAATCACAAATTCTGTATATAGACTCTGCCCAAATCTCTCACTGACCTCTGAAAACCACAAGCACGGATTCCAAGGAGCTGAAATTAAGAACAAAATAACTGAACAGGTTTTTCAACTGAAGGAAAAGAGGTTAGATGGAGTTTAAAGACAGAGCACCTTAAATAAATATTTCAATGCATGCTCAGATGTACCAACTGCAAGTTACCTTGGGAAGCATTTAAAAAACAAGATGGACTGAAGGAAGGGTAGGGGGATGGATAAACATGAAAATGCAAACACAGCAAAGTGCTAAAGAATCTAGATAGTGAGATGTGGCTATCTACCATACAATTTCTTTCAACTTTTCTGTATGTTTGAAATTTCCTATAATAATATGTTGGGGGAAAAAATAGGAGCCTAGATACTCTGGTTTATCAAGACAAATACCAAGAACCACAGAGAAAAGAAGGAAAGGGTTGAGGGAGGGGAAAGGTTAGAAGTAAATAGCTATTCACCAGACTATAAATACAAGAAGGTAGGATTTCTATCTGAATTTCTCCTAGGAATTTCCCACTAAGGTGGGATCTAGGGCCGAGCTGAAATCTGACTTAGATCTACCCTCTGGAAAATAAAAATTGCTGTGAAACTTTTAAATAGAAAGCTCTTTTTCAGGGTGCCTGGGTGGCTCAGTCGGTTAAGCATCTGCCTTTGGCTCAGGTCATGATCTCAGGACCCTGAGATCAAGCCCCGCGTCAGGCTCCCTGCCCAGGCGGGGAGTCTGCTTCTCCCTCTGCCTCCCCCACCCCACTCGTGCTCTCTTTCTCAAGTAAATAAAATTAAAAAAAAAAGAAAAAAAAAACAAAGCTCTTTTTCTTTTATTTAACTTAAGAGACTATATAAGTTTTAAAAAGATTGGGCTTTCTAGTAAAACTTCCTCTGTATACATTTACTATATGTACCCTTACCATAAATCAGTGTCTTCAAAATACTGTGTTTTTAAAACTTTTTATATCTATAACCTCAAGTAACACAATTCAGACAGATGATAAGAGTATTAATTTCTTTTTTTTAAGATTTTATTATTTGAGAGAGAGAGAGAGAACGAGTTGGGGGGGGTAGAGAGAGAAGGAGAAGCAGACTCCCCAGGGAGTCCAATGCACTGATGCGGGGCTCGATCCCAGGACCCTGAGATCATGACCTGAGCCGAAGGCACATGCTTAACCTGAGCCACCCAGGCGCCCCAAGAGTATGAATTTCTTTACAGAACATAAATACACTTGGATTAATCAACTTTCTCAGATACCAAATGTCTGAACCATGACACAGATAGGGAACTTACGAGATCACCCTGATATGGGTCAAAAACACAGGCTCCCCAACGATTTGCAACATCCAGCTGAGGTCTTTGCTTAACGCTCTGGATCTTGTAAAATCACACTGTGCAAGTGGGGTCAGTAAAGACCTTTTCAACCACCTGTATCCATGTACCTAGTTAGCAGATCTATCCTTTCCTGCTTATTAGGCCATAAATGCTAATTCACATCCTAGGTAAAAAGAGTCACTGAAGTGGCACAATCATGACCCTAAACCAACAATACCAACAAAAGAGCATTTGATTAGTCCATTTATAGTAAGATTTCTCTGCTCTGATATATTTTCCTGCAACTGACATGTAAGCATGATGCTAAAATAGAATAAAAAACCCCATGCCTATTATAATGTATTTAATTGGAAAAAACACCAAATTCTCTAATTTAAGTGTAGAAGAGGAAGGAGCATCTTTGAAAGTTTCAGTAATGAAGCCACTGAAACTTTCAAAATGAAAATTATAGACTATTCTTTGATTTATGCCACGATAAAAGAAACAATCAAGGAAGAAAAGCATTTCAAGAGAGAGCCTGGAAATCCTACTCTCTTATCACAGTTTAGATAACCATGGTGGCTTTTTATGACCAAGAATCACTTGGTTGTTTTTAGTTTTATAAGTTGTTCCTTTCTCTAATGACTGTTTAAAATAAAAGACCACACTATCAACAAATTCTCAGATAGAAATTCACCTAAGTATGTGTCCTGCTCTCTCCTGTATCTGCCCTCTTCAGCTAAGCCCCACGAAGGCATTATAACGGACTGAAGCGGAGACGTAGACCATCATTAACACACACGGACCATACCCTCAATAGCCATATCATTTGATATACTACCAGATAATAAAACGAGGAAAGCCAGGGAAAGGTTTAATTCAGCAGAGCTGAATTATTCTGTGTCAATAACCTTGGCCCACGGATCTTCTATACCCCCGTTCTGTACCTACAAAAGCCAAGGTAATAGGAAAAACTAAATTCGTTGCCCAATTTCCCGAATTTGTCCTTTCCTAAGAATTACTTGGGGTGCCTGTGAAAATGACGTTTCCAAGCTCCCTTTCCTAGAGAGTCCATGGCAGTAGACCTGAGGTAAGGCCCAGGATTCCTATTTCACGACTCAGGTAAGTCTTATTAGTAAGTAAATTCGAGAAATGCTATTGGTGCTGGCTTTCCCCAGTAAACCTTGTCCTGCTGTAAGCTGATCAAGAAGAGTCTGGAAGGTAGTTGCTCAAAGGGGAGAAGGCTCCAAAGTTCAGTGTTAGCATGGCCTCAGGAGTTTTGGAAGGCCCTGAGTCATTTCTCACTGGAGCATGCGGCATCCCCACCTTCTTCCGAGGCCAACTGGGTGCTGGGGACTCAGTTTTCTCTGGTGTCCAAGGATGACCTCAAGGCTCTCCAGATGAGGTCACTCCCACAGGGCTGTCACAGGCCCAGTGTTATACATATTCTCAAAGGCTGTGGCATCCTGGCTCCTGGTTCCAACTGTACTTGGATCAAAAGGTTGACTTTATTGACAGAATGGGGGCAGATGCAACAGGCAGCTGAATGGGAATGCTCCTGAACCCTTGGCTTCCATCTCTGCCCTTGGGGCCTGCACCCTTAACGTGCCCAAAATATAATGTGTAGTGATACTTTCTCACAACCGCTTGTAGGCAGCTAAGCAAAATCCTGCAGACCCTGGCAGCCTTGTGACAAACTGAAACCTTGCACTCAGACAATAAAGAGCCATCCTTCTCAGCCACTTGTGCTACTAAGAAGTTCACATGCTAACTGTAACAAAATCTAACAGCATTTACTGTGGGCTAAGATCTGTGCTAAGCCCTTTTTACATGCTTTAACTTGCACTTCATTCACTCATCTCACATGTATTATCAAGAGCCCAGTATGACAACAGAGGCTGAGATACCACAGTGAACCAGAGAGACATGAATCCCTGAATTCACGGACCTCTCGGTCTAGGGAGGCAGACAGTAAAAGTTATAGACAAGTAACTATGCGGTATGTCTAAAGGGCTAAGTACTTAAAGTTTTTTAAGGGGGAGAGGGGTTCGGGAAAGGGGCGTGTGGAGGAGCGTGCGGTTTACAATTTTAAACATGGCACTCACCAGCTAAGGGGAGCCCAGAGCAAAGCCTTGAAGGAGGGCCCAAGGGAGCCACGTGGACATGTGGCAGAGTGCTTGGCAGAGGAAGTGCCAGGGCAAGGCTCTGCGGTTGGGAGTATGCCGGCGTGGCCCAGGGAGCACAAGGAAACCCGTGTGGCTGGGCAGAGTGAACAAAAGAGAAACATGGTGAGGCCAGAGAGGCAACAAGGCCACGCTGGGAGGGCCTGGAGGCCACTAAGAGAACTCTAGCTTTTATTTTGAGAGAAATGGGGAGCCGGGGGAAGGTTTTGAATAGAATGAAGTGTTTAAATTTATATTTTTCAGGATTAGGCTGGCTGTAGGGTTAAGAATAGATTGTGAGATTGGGGCGCCTGGGTGGCTCAGTTGTTAAGCGTCTGCCTTGGGCTCAGGGCGTGATCCCGGCGTTCTGGGATCGAGCCCCGCATCAGGCTCCTCCGCTGGGAGCCTGCTTCTTCCTCTCCCACTCCCCCTGCTTGTGTTCCCTCTCTCGCTGGCTGTCTCTCTGTCAAATAAATTTTTAAAAATCTTAAAAAAAAAAAGAAAAAGAATACATTTGAGGGGAGGATTAGGAATCTTTTGTCAGAACCCAGGTGAGAGAGGATGGTGGCTTGACCAAGGAGGTGGTGGCAGAGGGAAGAGCAATGCTCCAGCTCTGGATGTAGAGCCAATGGACTTTCCTGAAGAACGAAACAGTTCTGTAACTTTGTATGGTGACCGATGGTAACTAGACTTGTGGTGATCATTCTGCAACATGTACAAAAACATGAATGCCTGAAACTAATATAAGGTTATATGTCATTTATACTTCAATTAAATATTGATTTGACTGCGGTGTCTGGGTGACTCAGTCAGTTAAGCATCAGACTCTTGATCTTAGCTCAAGTCCTGACCTCAGGGCTATGAGTTCAAGCCCTGTGTTGGGCTCCACGCTGGGCATGGAGACTACTTAAAAAAATAATAATAATTGATTTGATCATGGAAAAAAAAAAACCTAATAGTTCGCAGAAGTGGGGTCTAAGAAAAAGAAGGGAGTTAAGGATGACTGAGGTTTCTGGAGGATAAAACTGCCATTAACTGAAATGGAGAAGACAGATTACAGGTAGGACAAGTTTAGAAAATGCAGAAATCTTGTCCTGGATGCACTCCATCTGAGATTATTTGACATCCAAATGGAGCTATCGACTAGGTAACTGGGTCTACAGGAGAGAAACAGGCTGGAGATATCAGTTTGACAAACAACAGTACAGCCATGAGAAAGAATACAGTAGCAGAGTGAATACAGACAGAGAAGGGAGGCCTAGGAACTGAGCTGGGAGGTACCCCACCGTTTATAGGTCAGAAAGGGGGATCAAGCACAGGAGATGGACGAGCAGCAGGGAGGGAGGGAGAAGACACAAAAATGTGGCATTATGGAAATCAAAATGAACATCCCAGAAGAGAGATTGCTCACTGGCACCCTACACATACATAATCCTTAGTGGGTCCGTCTGGGAGGCAAGGGTAGGAACACAGTCAAAATGTAAAGACAGACTTGAGACCTTCCACTATTTTTTCCTTTAACAAAAGGACCTTGTGAGGGGAGAAAAGACCTCAAAGTCATGACTAACGAATGCACTAGAGCCAAGAAGGAGGGGTAGAAGGCAAGCCCTTGTGCAGGGAAGGTAGCAGCAGCACCATCTTGTGCTCCATTATCCCTAAGTACGTGCACAAGCAGCTCATCTGAATATGAGGTATACCTGCAACTCGCAGGGAAAGGGCCAGTCCCACCGCCAAACTGGACACCTCCTGCACAGGTGCTCCACGGAGCCCACAGAGCGTCCTCTGGGTGTCTGCAGGACTAATTCTCACAAGTCTGCTTATTCTTTAACCCACACCTGCTGAAACCTTGTAGTCACATGCATAAAGGCTAACTGCCACAACCGAGAGAATGTACGGAGGAACACTTGGAGGCAATTGGCCTACACCAACTGAGAGGAGCATGGGGCTCCTGAGGGGCGTGCATCCCGGCTGGGCACGTCCACACCTACCCCAAACGAAGCCTGCACTTCACAGCACCATGCCCCAATGCTGCAAACCGTTTTCCAGTGCACTTCAGCACTCTGCGGGAAGAGGCAGTAGAGGGTCAGAGATGGAGCTCTGACCTCGAAAGTCAGGAGACGTGCGTTCTGGTGCTGGCTCTAACATAAAAGCTGTGTGAAAACAGCCAAGCCCCTTAAAGTGCACGAAGGAACAGGCCTCATCTCAACCTCATGTTTCAGAGTCTCAGTTTCCTCTTATGGACAATAATACAGAGCATAGAGGTTAAAAGAATTGGCTTTGGAGTCAGGCTGCCCAGGTCTACTGTTCATTGTTAACCTGTGTTAAGTTATTTAACTTTCTGAAACTTCATTTTTAGTATCTATAAAATGTAGGTAACAGTACATACCACATGAAGAACTATGTAAACAAAATGCCTAGTAATGATGTGGGCTCTCCATAATGCTGAGAGAGCTGTCTTCTAAGATGCATTTGTTAATAACTAATCTCTCTATCTGTAAGGAAGACATATTATTAGTAAGCTTCTGATAAAGATGTATACCAGATCAGCAGAAATAATGTCAAAAACAAAGAAAATCACAATTTAGTTAGCCAAAAAAGTCAGAAGAATCAAAATAGCAGAAGTGAAATACTGTGCCATATGAGATATACCTTGAACAGGGATCTCCCCATAGTTTGGTCTCTTATCTGACAGAGCCGTCAGGGGTTTGGATGTAGAGATTGGTCCACTTATGGAATGTCTCTGAAATCATAACATAAACAGCATCAAAGTTAGCATAAATCTAGAGCTGGGACTCAAAAAGTCAACACTGCAGAGAGGAATACTTAGTTATGAATCCCCATCATTCTTTCCAGAAAGAATGATGAATCCCCATCATTCTTTCCACACACTTAATAGCACAAAATGTGATCAATATACTATTTAAAAAATTCATACAGAAATATCCCCTGTGCCCCTTACTCAGTCTTCCCCAATGGTAACATTTACAGCATATTACCACAACCAGTACACGGACATTGTTTTGTTTAAAGAGAATTCTTAACCATTACACACCCGTCAGCGAAATATGGACATGCTCCTACTACGAGAGCCCCAGTACAGCCTGTCATCTTAATTCAGCACCACCACAATGGCTCTGCCACTGGCTTCCTCATCTCCGGATACATGCATCCCTCTTTAGTGCAGCCACAAGTAGGTGCCACAAATACTTCCTCGGCTTCATCTCCTGCCTTCTCCGTCTAATGCTCAAATACCACCAAACTATTCATTTCTACACAGACCATGGTGTTTACCGGCACTGTCCTTTCTGTCATGCTTATTTTCCCAGCTTTTCCTCCAGCCCTTTTTAATCTAGTGAACCTCTAACTACTCATTTTATATTCCTAGCAGAAGTGTGCGAGGTTCAGCCTCTTCACATCCTTACCAACACCTGAGACTGTCTTTCAGTTTTAGCCATCCTAAAGGGTACATAGCAGGATCTTACTGTGAATTTAATGTTTACTTCCCAGTGACTAATGATGTTGAAAATCTTTTCATGTGTTTACTGGCCATTTGTGTATCTTCTCTAAGGAAGGGGCTTTTAAAAAATCTTTTGTCACTATTTACTGGTTTGTCTTCAATCAAGAAGACAAAGACGTCTTCTTGGAATATAAATGTTTTGACAGATAAATGTATTGTGATTACATTCTCCTGAGTCTATAACTTATTTTTCATTTTTCTTTCTTTTTTTTAATTTTTAAAGATTTATTTATTTATTTATTTATTTGACAGAGATAGAGACAGCCAGCGAGAGAGGGAACACAAGCAGGGGGAGTGGGAGAGGAAGAAGCANTTTTTCATTTTCTTAATGTCTCTCAGAAGTTTCAAATTTTGGGGCGCCTGGGTGGCACAGCGGTTAAGCATCTGCCTTCGGCTCAGGGCGTGATCCCGGCGTTGTGGGATCGAGCCCCACATCAGGCTCTTCCACAATGAGCCTGCTTCTTCCTCTCCCACTCCCCCTGCTTGTGTTCCCTCTCTCGCTGGCTGTCTCTATCTCTGTTGAATAAATAAATAAAATCTTAAAAAAAAAAAAAGTTTCAAATTTTGATGTCCAATTTATCAATTTTCTTTCATGGCTCCTTCTTTTTATGTCCAAATAAGAAATCTTGGCCTTCCTGAAGATGAGGATGATTTTCTCTAATGTTTTCATCTACAAGTTTTGTAGTTTTAGCTTTCACATGTAGGTCCACAATCAATTTTAATTTTTATAAATGCCATGAGGTAACAGTTGTGGTTATTTTTCTTCCATATAAATTTTAGATGTTCCAGAATCCTTTGTTGGAAAAGCTACCTCTCTCCCATTGAATTACCCTGGCACCTCTGCTGAAAATCAGCTGACCTGTTTCTGGATTGTCTAATCCACTGATATAATGTCTACATTTAAACTTATGTCAGTAGGTGCAGCTGCTGGTACTCTGGCTATTTGTGGGATGTTTATTTGTTTATCAGCTTAACGAAGATTTCAAACAAACAAATAAATAAATAAACTATGTCAGTACCACACTGTCTTAATTACTCTAAGTGCTGAAATCAGGTAGTAGAAGTCCTCCAAATTTGTTTCCTTTTTTTTTTTTAATCTCCCAGATGCTTTGGATATTCAGGGTCCTTTGAATTTCCACATAAATTTAAAATTATATTATCAATTTCTACAAAATAGCACGCAGGACTGTCCCTGGGATTGTGCTGAATCTACAGACCAACGTGAGGGACAGCTGTAAGATAGTAACAATACTGCGTCTTCCGGTCCATGATGTCTCTCTCCGTTTATTACTTCTTCAATTTCTCTCAGCAATATTTTATACTTTCCGTTATACAGATCTTGCACACTTTATTAAATGTATTGCTAAGTATTTCAATTTTCAATTGTTCAACTGGAGTGACTAGATCTAAGAAAGGACAAGAGGAATCCTCAAGACAGCAGCTAATCTTTTATAACCTTACCTTGTGACATCCCACCCTCTTGCCATACTCTATTCATCAGAAGTGAGTCGTGAAGTCCAGCCAACACTCGAGAGGAGCTGATTCCACAAGAGCGTGACTTCTGGGAGGTGAGAGTCACTAAGAAGCACTTCAGAGGCTGAGTACCCCAGTTACTTATGGATCTCCTTGGCTCTTTTGAGGTTTACTTTTAAGGTCTTTTAGGGCAAGGCTAGCAGTGTTTACTCAAGAGCTGCAATGCAGTCCTACTTCAGGGTGTGGCCCTCAGGGGTCTCTAAGGAATGCTCCAAGTACTCCAAAATTTCTCCACAGTGGCCAGTGGGAACTCAAATGATTCCCTGCCCTGTGTGAACTATGGGAAGCGTTTACCTGACAGCTCCCCGGTGACTCTTCTTTCCTGGGAAACTGTTCTTACTCAGCCTTGTGGGGATTCACCCTGTGCCTGCACAGACTGGCATTGAGGCAAAGACTCACAGGGATGCCTTTGCAGAGGCCCTTCCTCTGTGTAGCTCCCTCCTCCCAGGTCCTCTGCCCTGCAAATTCCAGTACTCTCAATCTCCCTGAACACCGATCTGTGTCTCCTCAGACCCAGCTGGTTCCCTCTTCCTGCCTCCATCTGGCTTCATCCCCCCTGCACCACCATCTGGAACCTCCCAACAGGAAGTGTGGGCCTGGCAGGACTTTTATTTAAGGACCACAGTCTCATACTGCCTGCTGTACATGTCTGAATATAATTGCTTCCTATAATTTGTACAGCTTTCGAGTTGCTTGGGGTGGCAGAGTAATCTAGCCTGTTACTCCCTCAGAGACAGAAGTAGAATTCCCACTCAGGGAGTTTTGAAAAACTAACAATCCCAATCTTAGGCCCTATTCCCTAGAGATTCTTGTTCACTAGGATGAGGCCTGGGAATCTATGTGTTTAAAACCTCTCCACATGGTTTTTATGCACAATTAGATTTGAGAAGCACTGTGCCAACCAAATACTAAAAAGCTACTGAATGTGGCTTGTAATTATTAACTTTAATCAAGTTATAGAGATGAGATTTTTCACCTCCTATCTTTACAAAGATTTACAAAGTCATGCTTTGAATATTAAACTTCAATTAACAAATATTACTTAAAGAAATTTCTCTTTTGAAGTTTGTATTTTGCATCTTGAGGTCAATAGAAAACGTCTGATTAACAGAGAGCATATAAAAAGCATTAAATTTACAGTGGGATTAGAATTCCCTTGCCCCTTCCTTGTAAATTAAGGGCATTAACACCTTCTACACACATGCAAATGAAGAGCCACTAATTTGCAACATTACAAATGCAGAAGGAGTGCACTTTTACTCTAAATTTCATACAGGAAAAAGTTAAAAAGTAAAAACAAAACAAAACACCAACAGATTCACTTGTAAAATACATGGCCAATAGTTAACAAAGTACAAAAGTCTCCATTCAAAAATAAAATGCTCCCAAATCCTATTCTAGTTTTTAGGAAGAGTATGGCCAAGGCTACCCTGTATCAAAGGGTACTAGGTACTAGGTCTATGGCTGTTTTTCCTTTGGCTACTCTCTCTTATGTAGAAAAACTCCACCACAGCCACTCTTTCCAAAAGTGGCTGACCAACAAAGGCACAGTGAGAGGCCTCATGAGCACTACAGAGCAACAATAATCTCCCTTGCTTCTGGGTCTGCATTTCCACAGTGGCCAGGAAGAGCAACTTCAGAGACTTGTTTATGATGGATCAGCCATGCCCTTGTGCTAGACTGCTAAGAAACGGCCCATAATGAACCTTCTGCAGAACCCCCAACTCTGAGTCTGGGCTAGCCTTACAACTTGGTTGAAGCTTGAGACACAGCACCATGTAGGAATCTGAGAGGAAAGATCACATGGAGAGAGTGGCCCAGCCATCCTTGCTGAGCCCAGGCCCCAGTGGCTAAGGGGTGAGCCCATACAAAGTCAACAAAGAACTGCCTAGTCAATACACAAATGTGAAAAATCATACAACTGCTCTTTTAAACCACTAAGCTTTGAAGAGATTTTTTAGGTAGCAGAGGCTGACACACGCCAACTACCATATTCTACTTAGAGAGATGGTCCCTGAAGCCACAATGCCCAGGTTCAAATCCCAGCCCTACCACTTCTTCATTATATGACCCTCAGCAAGTTGCTTAACCTTTCTGGTTAAACTTTCAGTTTCCACATGTGAAAATAGAGGGCCTCAGTTTCCATAAGTGAAAATTAGTACCTGATAACAGGGCTGTCGTGAGGATTAAATGAATTCACATTATAAAGCATTTGGAATGGTGCAGAACACGTAGCAAGTGCTCAATACTTATTAGCTATCACTATTACTTTCAGAAGAGTAACACAAGGGACATTTTCATAATTTATCTCAATTAAGGATATTACATTATTTTACAACCCTAACTACATTCCTCACGAGGTAGTCATTTGCCCCCTAACATAAGCGTAAATGACTGTTAGGACGGACTTTCAGATGCTGAGGCCCCCACAGCTTCTATGGTCATGGACACTTACCTGCATAGGTGAGACAGCTGCGGCAGGAGGGGTTTTCATAGGGCTTGGACTCAAAGGCGTGCGAGGAATCGCAGCTGCAGTGGGGTTTGGTACTACAGAAACAAACACACACTGAATGCATCACAGTAAGTGGAAGCTTTCTTAACTTGTCTTCCCTGAAGGATCCCCCAGAGTACCCAATGCTCTGGCTCCCCTAGAAGCTGTCCTGAGGCCTAAGCTCCATGGTGCACTCACAGTCGTGCCCAGCAGGTGCTGCTTCTCCTGCCACCAGTGGATTGTCTGTTCCCTAGAGTAGTTGTGTTGATTCCCAACCTGGTTATGCCAGTCATTTCATTTTTGCCATTTCACTAACTTAGGTAGTTAAAGAGCTCCATGAGCCAATAAAATTCAAGTTCAAAAAACCCAAGAGGAGTATTTCTGCAGCAGCATCAGGTGAGAAGCCTGGCCCAATGTGGATGTGCATTCAATGAAGGAACAATGGAAAACAAAAACAAACAAAAAACAAAGGAACACTGGGCTCCCATTCATCTTTTCTCATCTCCTCCTGTGGAATTCATCACTTCACTTCGCAAGTACTTTCTCGTTTTCATTTAATGCATGGATGTGTAATATTCACTCACGTCAGTCTCCCTCTTAGACTGAACTATTCAAAAGTCAGATCCATAATTTACTCACTTCCAGATACTTCAGCTTGACACAGGCGTTGGTAGAGGGTGCATAAAAAATGGTTATTTGTTTGAAGATAAATTAAAATCAAAATGGGACACAAAGATAAAATCAGGCACATCACCCAGTGGGAAAAGATGATTTTTATGCAACCAAGAACTTGTATTTAAATTGCTATTTTTAGATGCATTATTTTATTGAGATAAAATTCACATAATAGGGGCACCTGGCTGGCTCAGTCGGTAGAGCATGCTACTCTTGATCTCAGGGTTGTGAGTTCGAGCCCCGTTTTAGGTACGGAGCCTACTTAAAAAAAATTTTTTTTTTTTTAATTCACATAATAGGGGCACCTAAGGTAGCTCAGTGGTTAAGCGGCTGCCTTTGGCTCAGGTCATGATCCCAGGGTCCTGGGATCCAGCCCGCATCTTGCTCCCGGCTTGATAGGCAGCCTGCTTCTTCCTCTCCACCACTTGTGTTCTCTCACTTGTGCTCTCTCGCACGGGTGAACACGCGCTCTCTCAAATAAATATATAAAATCTTTGAAAAAAACCTCAAGTAATAGAAAGTAATTTTAAAACGATAGTTTAATGGTATTTAATACATTCACGATATTGTGCAGCCATCATCACCTCTACCTAGTTCCAAAATATCCCAGTATCTATTAAGCAATCACTCCCCATCTTTCTCTTTCCCCGTCCCTGGCAGCCGCTAAACTCCTTTCTGTCTCTGTGAACTTACCTATTCTCCATATTTCATATAAATGGAATCTTATAACCCACGGCCTTTTGTGTCTGGCTGCTTTCACTTAGCATGTTTTCCACATGGTAATATATATTAGTACTTCTTTGATTCCTTCCTATGCCTGAATAATATTCCATCAGTTGGATGGACCACATTCTGTTTATGCATTCATCAGTTGATGGACAGCTGCGTTGCTTCCATGGTCTGGCTACTGTGAATAGTGCTACTATGAACACTGATGTACAACTATTTGAATACTTGTGTTAACTTCTTTTACGTATATACTTAAGCAGTGTTAACTACAGAGTCATTTAGACATATCTTATTGTAAAATATTGGTTTTTTTTTTTTTTAAATATCAGTATAGAAGCAAATTTACTTTTTTGCATTAGAATCCATTTCATCAAGATTTTTTTTTTTAGGGGCGCCTGGGTGGCACAGCGGTTAAGCGTCTGCCTTCGGCTCAGGGCGTGATCCCAGAGTCCTGGGATCGAGCCCCACATCAGGCCTCTGCTGGGAGCCTGCTTCTTCCTCTCCCACTTCCCCTGCTTGTGTTCCCTCTCTCGCTGGCTGTCTCTATCTCAAATAAATAAATAAAATCTTTAAAAAAAAAAAAAAGTGGGATAGGAAGTTATTCAAAATCTTCATCAAGATTTTGAATAACTGCATGACTTTAATTTAGTATAAACAATTCATTATCATTTCATTTTAGAAGTACAGATTTTTATAAGTCTTTCCTTCATCTTAGCCCATCATATTACCCAGAGGTAGCCACTAACAATAGTTCCAAGTCCATCTTTCTTGCACTTTTGTTGCAAAAATCTATGTACTTAAAAAAACAAAATGAGATCACACTATATCATACTGGTCTGCAACTTACTATAAAGGATTGCAGGCATATTTTAACATCAGTACTTTGAGATTTACCTCATCCTTATTAAAAAATGCATAGTACTTTATTGTACTAACGGGTCATAATTGACTTAATCCTTTAATGGGCACTTAAGCAATTTCCAGGTTTTCCATTTTTTCAAACAATCCTACACTGAAAACTTCGTGTGTATATCTGTATCTACATATATTTATAAGCTTATGCCAGTATTATGTATAAGAACTTCAGAGTCTATGAATGTGGCATTTTAAATTGGAAGATATTGTCCTCCAAAATATCTGTACCAACAGTGTGAGTATGTAAGTGACTTTTGCTCTGATTTTAAGTCATAAAACTAATTTGTGTATAGTCACAGAATACAGATTATAGAAAATCTACTATTGTTAGAGTGAATTAGAATAAAGTTTATCATGAAGTTTAAAGATTTTAGAAGAAAATATAAGTTTTAAGTCACATTACTTTCAGTTATTTTTGTTGTTGTTGTTTTTAAGATTTATTTATTTGAGAGAGAGAGAGAGAGTGGCTGAGTGGGTGGGGGAACAGAGGGAGAGAGTCTTAACCCGACTCCCAACCCAGGGCTTGATCTCACAACTCTGAGATGATGACATGAGCCAAAACCAAGAGCTGGATGCTTAATTGACTGCGTCACCCAGTGTTCTTTTAAGATTTTTTTAAAATTTTTTTTAAGAAGATTTTATTTATTTGAGAGAGAGAATGAGAGAGATCACAGAGGGAGAGGGAGATGCAGACTTGCCGTTGAGTGGAGAGCTCGATGTGGGGCTTGATCCCAGGACCCTGGGATCATGACCAGAGCAGAAGGCAGATGCTTAATCGATTGAGCCACCCAGGCTCCCCAAGATTTTATTTTTTTAAGTAATTTCTACACCTAATGTGGGGCTCAGACTCACAACCCCAGGATTAAGAGTCATATGCTCTACCAACTGAGCCAGACGGGCACCCCCATTTTTTCCGGGTTTTTTTTTTTTTAACTACATCCCTTTCCCTTTCCCAGATTGAGGGGGTTAGAGAGATGAAAAGCCTGTCATTTGAAGGTGGGAAGAGTGAGCTTCCAGGTACAGAAGAGCCTGTGCGATATGGAGCCTGGCCTGCTTCGGGACCTGCAGTTCAGTGTGGCAGCAGTATAGAGGGCTGAGGAAGAATGATTCAACTGAGGTAGGAGGAAGGCAGGGTCAGACCATGTAGGCAACGGGATGTGAATATCACTGTAACTATAATAATGCAATTAAAGGAGTTAAGCAAGCAAAGATCTTTCTGTCAAAATGAAATAGAGAAACTGATTAGGAGGTCACTGAAATTAGAAGCTGATGGTGGCTTGTACTAGCAGTTGATTGTATACCAAAGATGGAGAGAAGTAGACAGAGCAAAGATGTGCATACTGGAGGCTGGATCCACATGACTTGCTAATGGATTAGATGTGGAAATGAGAAAGAAGAAGTATTTAAGGAAGAAGGAGGATTCCTGAATTTCTGGCTTAAGTAACTGGGTAGAATGGTGCTGCCACTTACACAGGGGAAAGCCTGAAGCTTAGGGGCAAGAGTGCAGTTTTGGACATAGAATGTCTAGGAGATACCGGAGTGTCAATGTCAGGGAGGCCCTTGGATTTATGGACCTACAGGAGTTCAGAGGAAGGGAAAGGGCTGAATTCATACATCTGGAGGTTTTTAGGCATAGAGAAGACACTCAGAGGCCCAGGACTATGTGAAGACACATTTCTGCCAGAGGCAAGGCACCAACTCTGAGACCAAGATCTCTGAAGCTGAAGAGATCCCAAGTCTCCTGCTAAAATTCACCTGAAAGTTAAGACTAACTCATTAATATTACATGAAATTTGATGAGGCTCAGAGAGTAAGACAGTTAAAAGAATATCAAACCAGACCAGGGAACAAATGGTAAGTGAATGATGACTGCCTGCCCTTGGCACAGGATATAAGAAATTACCTTGTGATGCACTGTCGAAGGACTTGATGAGGGTTTTCACCGTAGGGGTTGGCTCGGAGGAAGTTGAGGACCTTCTACTCAGTCCCATCCCTTGCCTTAAGGCTGCCAAGTCTCTCTCAACAGCATTCATATAGTTGTACACCCGACCTCTCTCCTCCTCTTGCCTGAAAATGATAGCAAAATCTGGCATTTTTATACACATACTAGCAAATACACCTTTTTGCCTCCCTACTGAAAAGCATTAAGAAGTATCACTTTAAAAAAAGACAGTATCATGCGGCGCCTGGGTGGCTCAGTCGTTAGGCATCTGCTTTCAGCTCAGGGCGTGATTCCGGGGTCCTGGGATCGAGCCCCGCATTGGGCTCCCTGCTCCGCTGGGAGCCTGCTTCTTCCTCTCCCACTCCCCCTTCTTGTGTTCCCTCTCTCACTGGCAGTCTCTCTCTCTGTGTCAAATGAATAAAAAAAAGAAAAAAAAACACCTAAAAAAAAAAAAAAAAGAATAAGAACTTCCTTTAAAAAAATAAAAATAGGGGCGCCTGGGTGGCACAGCGGTTAAGCGTCTGCCTTCGGCTCAGGGCGTGATCCCGGCATTATGGAATCGAGCCCCACATTGGGCTCCTCCACTATGAGCCTGCTTCTTCCTCTCCCACTCCCCCTGCTTGTGTTCCCTCTCTTCCTGGCTGTGTCTATCTCTGTCAAATAAATAAATAAAATCTTAAAATAAAGAAAAAATAAAAATAATGAAAATTAAAAAAAAAAAATAAAAATAAAAAAAGACAATTATCAGTGGAGCTGAGTAAATTACCTAGTCTAATATTCTCATTTGTTTGGTAAATTCCAGGAAATGATATTAATGTTTTTATATCAGGTTGTACTAAGTAAGTTTAAAAGTAACCGTCAGAATCCATTTTCATCTGAGTAAGTATAAGGTGAGGACATCAGTAATCAATTAGCAGTAAAATGGAAAGTGGACTGGCCAAAAAGAACCTCACTCAGAACTGGGACCTTGAGGTTCTGTCCTGCTTTGAGGAGCCTGGGAATTCACCAGTACATATGGGTTATCTATACTGGCCCTATCTAATATGCCATGCGCAGACATGGAAATACAAAAGAAATTAAATCAAAGCTCATATTCTTTAAAAACAAACCCTCTATAGTCTCCAAATAGAATTTCTACAAAGGAAAAACAAAAACCAAAACAAAACGTGGGCCCTATTTGTAACGTGAGTCTCTGAGATGCTCAGTGTGATGGATCACGAGTCATCTGAAAAAAAATCAATTACATTTTATTTCTGGCTAGCTCTAATTCACTGAGCTGACTAACACAGAAGTTTTCATCTGGAACGAGATTTGAGTTGCAGAGTTTGTACATGTCATATAACCATCAAATAAGTTTATAGGTGGACAAAAACTAAGTCAGTCCTTGGGAAAATTTGGTAGCTTTTTGGCTCTTCCAACAGTTTTTTCCCTCCAGATGTACCACAGTGTCTCATGCTCAGAAGTTTTTGTGTTTTGTTTTGTTTTTAAGATTTTATTTATTTATTTGAGAGAGAGAGAGTACAAGCCGGGGAGAGAGGCAGAGGGAGAGGGAGCAGCAGACTTCCCGAGGGAGCCTGATGTGGGGCTCAATCCCAGGACCCTGAGATCATGACCTGAGCCAAAGGCAGATGCTTAACCAACTGAGCCACCCAGGTGCCCCATTCTGCTCAGTTTTTTTTTTTTTTTTAAAGATTTTATTTATTTATTTGACAGAGAGAGACAGCCAGCGAGAGAGGAAACACAGCAGGGGGAGTGGGAGAGGAAGAAGCAGGCTCCTAGCGGAGAAACCCGATGTGGGGCTCGATCCCAGAACGCTGGGATCACGCCCTGAGCTGAAGGCAGATGCTTAACGACTGTGCCACCCAGGCGCCCCTCTGCTCAGAAGTTTTAACAAAGAATCTATAACGGTGATTATCAAACCTTTTGGTCTTGGAGCCCCTTTCCGCTCTTTTTTTTTTTTTTTTTAAGACTTATTTATTTGAGACAGAGCAAGCAAGAGATAGAGCATGAACAAGGGCAGAGGGAGAGGGAGAAGCAGAGACCCTGCTGAGCAGGGAGACCAAAGCGGGGCTCGATCCCAGGACCCTGGGACCATGACGGGAGCTGAAGGAAGACACTTAACTGACTGAGCCACCCAGAATCCCTCCCTTTCCACTCTTAGAAATTACTGAAGATCCCAAAGAGCTTTTCTTTATGTGGCTTATATCTACTGACATTTATCATAATGGAAATTTAAACTAAGACATATTTAAAATACTTAATTCATTTAAAAATAAAAAAATAAACCCAGGACTTATCAATACAATATTTTTATGAAAAACAACTATTTTCCAAAACCAAAGAAAGGAAAAAGAGGAAGAGGAGGAGGTAGTGGAGGGGAAAGGGGAGGAGAGGGAGGAGGAAGAGAAGAAAAAGAAGAATAGCAGCATTTTTACATTTCTGCTTATCTCTTTGATATCTGGATTAACAGAATACTGTTAGATTCTCATTTCTTCTTCTGTATTCAATCTACTGTGAGATAAAAACAAGAACAGAGCTCACAGATATATAGTGGTTGAAAAAGAAAAGATTATTTTAATGATATTAAAATAGATAATTGTGGCTTTTTAGACAACCGAGGCTGTTTTTCCTTGTAGTAAGTGGTAGTTACCTAAAAGTTTCTTGCAATGTTGAATTTGAAACCATGTAAATAAACTTTTCCTTCTCTGTCCATTAAAATTCCTCTAGTCTATCTTACACTTTAAATGGACCTTTTACCCATACGTGACTGCATTGGTCATACAGAAGGTATTGGTTCACTGAGTTACACGAATTTTCCAAATGTTGACATCTGTCATTATAGGATTTATTATTTAAAAGTCACATTTGTTAATATCACCAATGATCTCATCAGGAAACTGTTTAAATAGGGGAAGCTGCCAAGCTTGTGATGGCAGATAGAAGTTTTCTAAAATCCTAACACTGACACGAAAGCCCCCATTTTAGCACCAGCAACAAATAGTCAGTTGTTCTCCTTGAAGTGACAGTGATAGTCTTTCTTAATTCATTTTCAAGGAATATCCACCAAATACCAAAGTCTGAATATCTACAGTTTGTTTTAGCTTGAGCTGTTTTCTGACGAACAATCACAGAGCACTTTCCCTGAGACAACCTCATACTTGGGTATACAGCAGATACAGAGGAAGTGCTCTATGTATACTTCCCATGCATCACACGGAATTTGTTAAGCAGAGTATATACTCAAGGACTGAGATTTAGTAAAATTAATATACTGCTTCATTGAGGACGTCTTTAGGACCTGACGCAATGATTCCTCAAGACCAGCACTTCAGTCACTCAGGTTAACTTTAGAATGAAACATTTCTGGGGCACCTGGGTGGTGCAGTCGGTTAAGCATCCAACTCGGGTTGTGATCTCAGGGTCCTGCGATCTAGCTCCCTGTTGGGCTCCCGTGTTCAGCACAGAGTCTGCTTGAGATTCTTTCTCCCTCTCCTTTCGCCCCTCTCCATAGAGCGAGCACTGTCTTTCTCCCAAATAATTAAATCTTAAAAAAAAGGGGGGGGGGCGCCTGGGTGGCGCAGTTGTTGGGCGTCTGCCTTCGGCTCAGGGCGTGATCCTGGCGTTCCGGGATCGAGTCCCACATCAGGCTCCTCCGCTGAGAGCCTACTTCTTCCTCCCCCACTCCCCCTGCTTGTGTTCCCTCTCTCGCTGTCTATCTCTGTTAAATAAATAAATAAATAAATCTTTAAAAAAAAAAAGAAAGAAAGAAAGAAACATTTCTGATACACCATTCCTTTAAGAGTACACAGAAAATGGTAATATAATATGAGTCTTACACCAAGTGGAGAAACAATAATCTTCACTTCATTCCACGTTCTGCTTAAGGAAGCCAAAAAAAAAATGGTTTAGTAATACTTTTCTCTGGGTCATACACTAGAGCTAGGCAATAATAAAACAAGATAGCTTTTCAAGGACTTTCTGTTTTGTTTGGTTTGGTTTTGGTTTATTTTGTTTTAAGTAGGCTCCACGACCAGCATGAAGCCCAACAAGAGACTTGAACTCACAACCCTGAGATCAAGACCTGAGCTGAGATCAAGATTTGGACGCCTAACCAACTGAGTTACCCAGGTACCCCATAAATATTTCTCTAAATTTTTTCCTATGTCTACCTAATAATTAGTTAAAGTACTGAATAATCAGATACTTTTTTAATAAAGTAAACTCTATGCCCAACTTGGGGCTCAAACTCATAACCCCAAGATCGAGTCATCTGCTCTACTGACTGAGCCAGCCAGGTACTCCTGGCTAATGAAATTCTTAATAATAACCTCAAACATAAAAACCACTCCCCTCTACTCATTAGATGGAATCTCACTGAGGAACTCAGAGCACATTACAAATGGCATCTCATCTAATACTTTGTGTTGGTTTCCAATAATGTCTATGTTAATGGGAAAAAATACTACTGTGGAGATTCAGGTGGTTATAAGTAAGTGAAAACTCGAGTGATGGAGAAAAATTCACTTCGCATTCCTTACTTGCATCTCTAATAATATTAGTTATTAAAGTAGGGGCACCTGGGTGGCTTAGTCAGTTAAGCATCTGCCTTCGGCTCAGGTCATGATTCCACGGTCCTGGGGTCAAGCCCCTCATCGGGCTCTCTGCTCAGCCAGGAGTCTGCTTCTCCCTCTCACTCTCCCTCTGTGCTTTCCCTCTCCTTCTCTCAAACAAATACGTAAAATCTTAAAAAAAAATAAAATAAAGTATACTCATCACTGCCCTGGCCACTGTGCAGGCAGATCTCCTTTAAGCCTTACAGCAACACCATAAAGCAGGTAGTACTGTCTCCATCTTAAAGATGAGCAAGCTGAGGCTTGGGGAAGTTAAAGACCCTGACCAAGGTCACATAGCTAGTAAGAAGCAGAACTGGAGTCAAGCCTGTCTGCCTATACAGTACACATCCTTAATCAGAGGCATTAATCCAAAGAAAAGTAATAAGGGTGAAGTGTGGAGATACAGGAAAGGAGAGAAGAAGAAGGTACCTTGTGCCAGGGACCATTCTAGCCCCTCCAGAGCTGTTAACTGCGGACACGGACAACAACTCTGAGAGATCATATAGACTGTGCTATTCTACAGGTGTCATAAAATGAGGCCAGAAAAGTTGAGTAACTCCTACTAGGGTCCACACGCATTCTTTCCATAATACCACATCACAAAATTGGGATTTAAGTGCTCTCTTAAAACGTAAGTGCACAACCTGGTTTCTCAAAACATACTTGCGTGACTTTATTTCCTCCAATTCTTTTGTGAGTTTCTCATTTTTTTCTTGAGCCTCATGTAATCGGCGCTTCAGATCACCAATCTCCTCTTGGGCTTCAGATTTGATGTCATTCGCAATGACCACGGCAGTCTGGAGATCAGCTTGAAACTGCCGCCATTCCGCGGATTCTTCCTACGTGAAAAAATTACAGTTTTATTTCCAAAAGAGAGCACTAAAAACTTACTTAAGGGGCGCCTGGGCGGCGCAGTCATTAAGCGTCTGCCTTTGGCTCAGGGCGTGATCCCAGAGTCCTGGGATCGAGCCCCACATCGGGCTCCTCCGCTAGGAGCCTGCTTCTTCCTCTCCCACTCCCCTGCTTATGTTCCCTCTCTCGCTGGCTGTCTCTGTCAAATAAATAATAAATAAAATCTTTGAAAAAATAAAAATATAAACTGACTTAAAAATAATAAAATGTGTTTAGGACTGAACTGTAATGCACTGTCCCAGAGGATGATTAGTTTCTTTTAAGTCTCAGAGAATTGCTATTATCATTTCTAACAGGTAAAAGGTAACACAATTATTAGTAGTGAATTTGTTCTTAATGAGGAAAAGACTTTCTAGCTGCTCTGTCTGCTGAAGCAGCAAGTACCAGAGTGCTCGATCAATATTAATGACAATAATGTCAAGTTTCCCTTCCTTATGCAAGTTTATAAGTCTTATGAAAACAAACACATCGTTCGAAATTTATAGCACTTTACCTCTGTGAAGTAGATAATGGTGTGTGAACCATACTGAAAGATTTTACAGTGAAAAACTATAAATATCTTGACATCAAAAACTAACAGGAAAAAAAAAATCAAAAGTCAAGGAAAGGAAGAGGAAGCCCAAAGAAAAACACTAAACTCAAACTAGTCAGACAAAATCATACAAAGACAGGAGCTAAGGAACTGTACCATCTGCTGCTTCCCACAGCCATGGAGGATGTGGGTGTGGCTGGGTGGACAAGCCTCGCCAGGGCATCACCTCCACCATAGCCACAGCTGTCCAATCCCGGGCCCAGCATCCACCACCCCAAAGCAATTTTCTGACACTATGAATACAGCCTGAATAACTGAGGCATGACCCAAACTATGAGATGAGCTGCCCCAGCTCTGTAGCAGAGAGGCACTGCTGCCAGCAAGCTGATCAAATCCCCAGAAGATAGAAAACCCAGATGAAAACAGCTTGGCTTGGGACACTTTCTAATCAAGAGCGAGTAATTCTTCTTTCCAAAATCTAACACTTGCTTTTTCCTAAATCCATCTTTTAAAATTACCGCTCATAAATTACTAGTAGATTCTTCTCTCCAGAATCTAACACTAATCCCAACTTGAAATGATGGCATTTGCTTTCTGCCCAAAGCCCAGCAGGATCAGTATTTTAACTGTATCTGAAGCTTAAGATGAATGCTAACACGGTCAAGGCTACACTGTATTAAACTTCAGAAATCTAGGTATTCTAATGAGATAATAAATGAGGATTTATCCTACCCGAAGTCTCCTGTGGAGTGTCTTGATTTCTCTTTCCATGTCATGTTTTTGGTCCTGGAGTTTTTTAACCGTATCTGAAAAGAGCACAGAAGTTTAAATATTTATTCTTAAAGCTGTGTTCCAAGGAATAATATAAAGGCAGGTATTTAAATATGACATTCAAAAAAAAGGTCATTCTGCCCAAAGACTTTTTACTTTTAATACAAAACTTTGAAAAAAATGTTCAATCCAAGTATTAACCAATATTACTTTCTAAGGAAAATATCAAGTTTAAATCACAATTTCTGTTTTGCTTCCTTCCTCGGTGTCTTAATTCTGAAACAAAAAGTTAAGTAAAATCAATTGTTAAAAACACACACATTGTTGGCCTATAACCAATCAAAATAACACTAAGTACTATTAAAGTGTAAACTTTTAATCAAAAAGGTTATTAAACTAAATTCTCTATGAAAGCATAACTTATTTTACACACTGGAATAAATTCCAGAAAAGTGGTGAATTAGCAAAATTTTCACAAACTTAATTACCCTGGGGAGTTGCTACTTACGTTAATTCTGTGAAAAGTCTTTTTATGAAATAACTGATATATTCATAAAATAAATCAATACTCCTCAAATTATTTCTTACATAATATGAATTTCCCTCAAATAATTCCACTTCCACTGTAAACATTTCATGAGTACCACTAATATGCAAAGCACCATTATAGATAGCGTGGGGATGCAAACATGAAGGCACAGTCAAGCCCAGTGCCCCGGAACCAGAAATGTACAGAAAGTCACATTCTATTTGGAGGTTCTGCTCAAAAGTCCATGCTTAAGGGGCGCCTGGGTGGTGCAGTCGTTAAGCGTCTGCCTTTGGCTCAGGGCGTGATCCTGGCGTTATGGGATTGAGCCCCACATCAGGCTCCTCCGCTGGGAGCCTGCTTCTTCCTCTCCCACTCCCCCTGCTTGTGTTCGCTCTCTCGCTGGCTGTCTCTGTCAAATAAATAAATAAATAAAATCTTAAAAAAAAAAAAAAGTCCATGCTTAAGAGATTTGAAATGCCTTAGGAGGTGCCCATGGTAACTGCCACCCAGTGAATCTATCACAGTTGGTTACTCTTGACAGTTCAGGGACTGAGCACTTTTTCATGGCTTAAGCACCAGAAAAGGCACTGACACCTGGTAACAAATTCTCTGACTTTACCTGCCACTCCCCACTCCAGGAGAGCCCTATCCTTTCTGTGTTCCAACTCTGTGACTGTTGCTGCCAACACTGTTACATTTCTTTACACATCTGTCTCTGCCACTAGACTGAAAACACTCAAAAGTCAGGAGCTATGTGCTGACTTCACAGCTCTAACACCTGGCACATGGTAGGGCTGTAAAACAGAATAAACGTATAAATACGCAGGCTAATGGAGGGAGCAAGAGAAAGCAATACTAAAATTAGAACCTAGGATTTTTAAAAATATCCCACTGACAGAACTGCACTCTTTACTATCAGGGACATCATCACTATAGACAGTGGTGTTTCTGAGTAAACACTCCCTCCTGTTCTTCACACTTACTTAGTAGTAGGAGCCTAGGCATAGTGAACACCTGTGTGATGCATCACATGCTGGCTGTCAGTGGAGCATGTGACTCTTGACCTTGGGGTTGAGGACTCAAGCCCTATGTTGGGTGTACAGATCACTCAAAACAAAATCTTAAAAAAAAAATCTTGAGGCACTTGGCTGGCTCAGTTGGTAGAGCAAGCAACTCTTGATCTCGGGATTGTGGGTTCGAGGCCCATGTTGGGTTTAAGATTTCTTAAAAATAAAATCTTTTCCAAAAAAAATATTCCTGGGCCACCTGGGTGCCTCAGTCGGTTGAGCAATTTCGGCTCAGGTCATGATCTCAGGATCATGAGATGGAGCCCCAGTTGCTCCACACTCAGCAGTGAGTCTGCTTCTTTCCCTCTCCCTTTGCCCCTCCCCCAACTCACGCCCTCTCTCACCCACCCTCTCAAATAAACAAAGCTTAAAAAAACTTCCTTAAGTTAACAAATTATTAGGTTTTAATCAACACCCTAAAGTAGGAGTGTGCTGCTGTCTTTTCTTAAACTATTCATCTTCCCCCTCCCAGTTCCATCAGGAACCTGATCTGCTGTAAACCTCTGTGACATGATACCTTTAACTCAACACTGACACATTTGTGTTCAGATATTTTTGGGTTTTTTTAAATTTTTTAAATTTTTCTTTCTTTTTTTTTATTTTAGAGAGAGTGCATGAGCAAGGCGGGGAAGGGCAGAGGGAGAGAGAGAATTTTTTTTGAATTAAATATAATGTATTATTTGTTTCAGGGGTACAGGTCTGTGGTTCATCAATCTTACACAATTCACAGTGCTCACCACAGCACCTACACCCTCCCCAATGTCCATCACCCAGCCTCCCCATCCCTCCCACCGCCCTCCACTCCAGCAACCCTCAGTTTGTTTCCCGAGATTAAGAGTCTCTTAAAATTTGTCTCCCTCTCTGGTTTCGTCGTTTCATTTTTTCCTCTCTTCCCCTATGATCCTCTGCCTTGTTTCTCAAATTCCATATCAATGAGATCATATGATAATTGTCTTTCTCTGATTGACTTATTTCACTTAGCATAATACCCTCTAATTCCAACCACATCACTGCAAATGGCAAGATTTCTTTTCTTTTCTTTTCTTTTTTATTTTGGATGGAGAGAGAAAGAATCTTAAGCAGACTTCATGCTCAGCACAGAGCCCGACACAGGGCTCAGTCTCACGACCCTGAGATCATGACTTGAGCTGAAACCAAGAATCGGATGCTTAACCAACTGAACCACTGAGGCGCTCCCCAGATATTATATATGTGTAATAATTATTATAAATATATAATGATGATACATTTTCTAAAGCTGAATAAAAAATAAATGGGATACTGGGGCGCCTAGGTGGCTCAGTCGTTAAGCATCTGCCTTCAGCTCAGGGCATGATCCCAGGGTCCTGGGATCGAGCCCCACATCAGGCTCCTCCAATGGGAGCCTGCTTCTTCCTCTCCCACTCCCCCTGCTTGTGTTCCCTCTCTCGCTGGCTGTCTCTCTGTCAAATAAATAAATAAAATCTTTAAAAAAAAAAAAAAAGAGAGATAAAACATGGTGGGAAAACCTGGCCAATTTTGGTAGCCAGTAGTTAACTCCCTCCCATTGTTCAACATAAAATTGTTCAACAAAGTTGGGGCCTCTGAAATAAAAACGATTCAAAATTTACATTAACTCAAAAAATACCTCATAAGTACCTCCTTTGTACCAGGCTTTTTTCTGGATGCTTAAGATATAAGGGAAAGGGGAGAAAGATATAGTCCCTACCCTCTTAGGGACAGAAAAGAGGATGTTTTCATACAAAAAGGATCAGGCTTTAAAAGTCTGTCTCTGTACAAGCTGCTTCCGACCTCATTTAACCTGACAGCTGAGGGTCAAAAGGGCCATTCAATTTTGTTAAGAGCAAAGTGGACACGGTTGAGTCCAATGCCCTGATCCGTATCTCTGGAGGCAAGGATGACTCAAACCAGCATGGATCCTCGACTCCCATATGACCTACATACAGATGAATTCAAGGTCTTGGTGATATTATCAGACATAGATAAAAAGGACAGTAGCTGAAATACTTCTACTCTTGAGAACACTAGGGGTTACACCTTTAATTTACACTATATTCAAATGCAAAAATTTGGGGGTGCCTGGGTGGCTCAGTTTAGCACCTGCTTTCAGCTCAGGTCATGATCCCAAGGTCCTGGGATCGAGCCCCGCATCAGGCAGCCTGCTTCTCCCTCTCCCTCTGCTGCTCCCCCTGCTTGTGCTCTCTCGTGCACTCGCTCTCTGTCAAATGAATAAATAAAATCTTTAAAAAAATAACAGATAAATAAATAAATGCAAAAACTTTTGTAATTAAAATAGGCAAGCAAAAAAAAAATGTGAATTTCTCTTTCTCAGCTGAAAACTAGTTTCCTTTTTTTCTGGTCACAAAAGATCTATCTACGTATAATTCACAAAAGACAAATGACAGCAAATCTAACTACTCCTCACTTTTCACATTTGGTGTGTCTTAATTCTCAGGTGACATTTTAAGCCACCTGGCCACCTAAGATTGGTCATAAAATCCCAGATTTCATTCATTTCTTTGGTTCTTATTCTTTTCTCTTTCCCAAACTCTACATTCATGGCCACATCATCACTACTCTTAAAAGGGCATTCTTCCCCACTCAGCACTATGTATTCATTATTGTCATGTCCTATTAATCCTTTTAAATAGAAAGGAAAGGAAGCTGGCAGCCAGTGGACATATTTAGGCAGAATAACGTGCACTACAAGTGTCTCTAGGGAATCTGACTTAAACTTCATGAATCATAACTGTATTTTCACTTTGTAACATAGGTATTAAAAAGGACAACAGGGGGCGCCTGGGTGGCACAGCAGTTAAGCATCTGCCTTCGGCTCAGGGCGTGATCCCGGCGTTGTGGGATCGAGCCCCACATCAGGCTCCTCCACTATGAGCCTGCTTCTTCCTCTCCCACTCCCCCTGCTTGTGTTCCCTCTCTCGCTGGCTGTCTCTATCTGTCGAAAAAATGAATAAAATCTAAAAAAAAAAAAAAAAACACTTTACACCTTATTAAAAAAAAAATAAAAAATAAAATAAAATAAAATAAAAAGGACAACAGGATCTTCCTCCTCAGAACCCAAAGAAGTCTGTACTTATGCTCTTGTTTTGAAGACTAGATTAAACAAAACTGCCATCTGGCCCAATTAATGGTCACATGAAAGGGCACTGTTAGTCCTCAAGCCTCGGCCGCTAAATGCGCTAAAACTTCCTCCTCCAAGTTTTTCTAGTATGAGGGACACTGCCATCTACTGTCTTCAACTCAAAAGCAACATTACATTCTATCAAAGAGCAGGCTATAATATCATATTTATTTATAAATTATAACTCAATTTTACAATGTTAGTTTTATTCTAGATATCAGGTAAATTGCTACTCTCATTGGTATTAGACCAACTTTGCTCTGAACAATCCCGGGCACTGCCCTGCCCATTTAATAATGGGGTTCATAATCTTTTCACCACTAAGACCGCTCATCCCTGACAAAGAAGGAATAATCAAACAGGCCTTCATTCTGGCCCAGTTATATGCCCATCACACATGCAGATGTTACTAGACAGCGACCATGAGCACAGGCTCAACCTGTGACTCCTGGGGGTATAAAACCAATGAAAGTTCACAAGCAACCTTTCCTGCCTTCCAAATCCAAAAAAACCCTCAAGGTACTGATACCTCAGTGCTGTCAGACCCTTACATCCTATCAAGTGCTTCCAACTAACACCAGGTGCAATTTCTAAAGGAAGGGAAAGGATGAGCGTAAACAATCAGTTAAAATACCACGCCTTAGGGGCACGTGCGGGAACATGGGCAGTATATTCAGCCACCAGGCCACAGCTTTAACCCCAAACCAGAATTCCTGATGCTGAAAGAGGACACAGGTGAGTTTCAAATTAACCATTTACTACTTTTATTTTTCTTTATTTTTATTTTATTCGTTTTTATTCCTCTTCCCCCCCCCAAATAGGTAGAACTTTTCCCCTTTGGTTATAAAAGTAATGCATGCTCACAACAAAACGTCTGGGAAACAGAAAAGGGTTGCAAAAATAAGATTACTCATGGGATGCCTGGGTGGTTGAGTGTCTGACTCTTGGTTTCTGCTCATGTCACGATCTTAGGTTTGTGGGATCGTGCCCTGTGTCCAGGCTCCACACTCAGTGGGGAGTCTGCTTTTCTCCCTCTGCCCCTCCCCCACCACTCGCATGCTCGCTCTCTCTCTCTCTAAAATAAATAAACCTTAAAAAAATAAAATAAGATTATTCATTATTTACATCTGGCATTTATCCTTCCAGACTTGATACATGTAAATTTTTTTCTTAAAATGGGATTATAATAGTTACACTTCTTCAAAAGCCTTTCCACTAAGCAGTAGATAATGGACGTCTATCAACAACTACAGGTCTGCAGCACTATCTGATGGCTGTTAGTATTCCATCAACTGGATATATGATTTACTTTAGCAACCTCCTATTAACAAACAGAATGGTTCTACAATGTTTGTTATAAACACAGCAAGTGTCTTTATACAACTATTCAGATATTACTTGAAGACACATTTCTAGAAGTGGAAGAAGTAAGGAAGGACCATTTGAAACTATCAACATGATCCAAGTTAATCCATTAGAAGGTTCCAGCTCAAGAATGTAGATTTTTGAGAAGTCACCATGTTATAAAATTTATCGTATAGGATACACTGAAATCAGTATTTCTTAAGGAACATCGTTATGCCTGGCCACCATTTCAGTGTAATGGTGTACTTAAAACGTTTATGATTTTAATTACAGAAGTAATACACATGGCTCCTACTCTACTGCACCATTACCTGCTTTATTCCACCTACGGCACTTTGTGCTGTACACACAGAGCTGCCTAATTTGTCCTCACTGGTGAAATGGCAGCCCGGGTAGGGATGCACCGTGCAACGCAGGTTATTAACCAGATCTCAACTGTCCAAAGTATAGGTACTTTCCAAGTTTTTGTGGTAAAGCAGCAATTCTGCAACATACGTATCTAAGTTTACATTTGCAAACTTATGTTTCTAAAGAACAGATTTCTGGAAGTGGATTGCTAAAGTACTGCTGTACTTTAAATTTTGATCAATACCCCAAAAAGGCTGCAGTCATCTATACTCCTTCCAACAGTACATGAGAGGGTCCTTTTCTTCTCTCATACACTATCAATCTTTCTCACTTTCCACACCTGCTAAGTGAAAATTGGCATCTTGTTTTACTTTGAGTTTCTTTGCTTTTTTAGTGAAACTGAGCATCTTTTTTCACCTTTTCTGCTTACCTATTCATATGCTTTTTTTGGGTTAATGGATTGTCCTAATATTACTGATGTAAATAATCTCCTTAATACTTGATATGTGTTACCAATATTTCTCCCAATGTCCTTTATTTATGGCACTTTCGTTTTGCTGAACTGAAAATTTTAATTACACACAGTAAAATATGAGACTTTCCTTTATGGCTTCCCAGTATGCTTTAACATTTTTTTTTAAGTAGGCTCCACACCTAGCGTGGAGCCCAATGCAGGGTTTGAACTCACAACCCTGAGATCGAGGCCTGAGCTGAGACTAAGAGTTGGATGCTTAACGGACTAAGACACCCAGGAACCCCTTCCCTGTATTTTTTAAAAAGGCTTTTCCTGGGGTGCCTGGGTGGCTCAGTCGTTAAGCGTCTGCCTTTAGCTCAGGGCGTGATCCAAGGGTCCTGGGATCGAGCCCCGAGTCGGGCTCCCTGCTCAGCAGGATGCCTGCTTCTCCCTCTCCCCCTCCTCCTGCTTGTGTTCCCTCTCTCATTGTGTCTCTCTCTGTCAAATAAATAAAAAAATCTAAAAAAAAAAGATTTATTTGAGAGACAGAGAGACAGCACGAGTGGAGGGGCAGAGGAAGAGAGAATCTCAAGTGGACTCTGTGCTGAGCACCGACCCCAAGGTAGGGCTCACTCCCAAACCCTGAGATCGTGACCTGAGCCGAAACCAAGAGTCAGACGCTTAACCAGCTACACCACCCAAGTGCCCCCTTAAAAATAAAATCTTTAAAAAAAAGAAGAAGAAGAAAAAGAAAGTTCAATTTCTCAGTTAACAGCAAGTCCCCTATTCCAAGTGCTGACTTAGTATCAATCCAAAGTGCTAGAATTTGCTAAGAAATAAATGAACTCCTATCAGACTACAGAGATACAGCAACTAGTTTCATGTAATACACGAAACTTGCTTGGATCCTGGTTCCTATAGAAAACTATAAAAGACAGTTTGGGGACAGCTGAGAAAATGTGAATATGAGCTATTAGATGATACTAAGGAATTATACCAAATTTTACTAGATTTGATTATGAGGAGAATATTTAGGAGCCACATACTGGAATATTATATATCACGAGGTCTACAACTTACTGTCAGCTGGTTCAGCTAAACACACACAGCCACACATACACACACGGAAGGTGAATACTGCAAAACATCAATAACATCTAGGCAGTGCATGCTAACTATACCATGCTGCCAATATTTCTGGATATTTGAACTTTTCATTTCAAAAAATTGAGAGGAGAAGTTACATGGCTAAAAAGAAATTTTATTCAGGATTTTCAGCCATTTCATAATTAAAATCCACATAATGTTAACAAAATTTTTATTTTGGTAATGATTTTTTATCCCAGGAATCCTTATCAGCTAACATTTTTCTCCCTTTTACCCCAATTACCACAAGATGTCACTCTTTCTGTGTTCAAATCAAAAGTATTGCAAGGGAAAAGGCTGTTACCAGTACTAAATGGAAAATGCACTCAACTTCCAAGTTAATCTGAAAAACTTTAGAACCTTTTATATTTAGGAAATAAAGTTAAATAAATCCTCTCAGTTCAGAGACAATGAAATACAGACTAGATATAAATGTTAAACTGAAAGTTTTTTAAAATTTCAGATAAGAAAGTTTTATCTGCAGGACTATCACTACCTCCAAGAAAACAGTCCCACAGTCAGCTACTTCAGTATCCAAATGTCTCAGAATGTTCCAAATAACCCTGGCGTCAATCCAGAGAACCGGGGCCAACTAGCCAGAGCTCAGAACTGCCACAAGACATGTTTAGGACTCCTGCAGATGACCCACTCTCTCCTAGAACTAGTTCAAACCTCCCCGGGGTGCCTTGGTGGCTCAGTCAGTTAAGCGTCTGTCTTCGGCTCAGGCCATGATCCTAGGGTCCTGGGATGAAGCCCCGTATTGGGCTCCCTGCTCAGTGGGGAGCCTGCTTCTCCTTCTCCCCCTGCCTGCAGCTCCCCCTGCTGTGGGCTCTTGTGCATTCTCTTTCTCTGTCAAATAAATAAAATCTTTAAAAACAAAACAAAACAAAACACCTCCCCACCTCTGCACCCACAGCACATGGGATCTGGCCCAACACTGTGTTTGCCTATTAAACCTCTGTCAAGGAATAACACACTGTCAGAGCCCAATGGAGCAGTATCATGAACCACAAGCTTTAAAAGCTTTAATTAATGGGGCGCCTGGGTGGCACAGTGGTTGAGCGTCTGCCTTCGGCTCAGGGCGTGATCCCAGCGTTATGGGATCGAGCCCCACATCAGGCTCTTCTGCTGTGAGCCTGCTTCTTCCTCTCCCACTCCCCCTGCTTGTGTTCCTTCTCTCGCTGGCTGTCTCTATCTCTGTCGAATAAATAAATAAAATCTTTAAAAAAAATAAATAAATAAATAAAAATAAAAGCTTTAATTAATGTATCCAAAAACGGTTATTCCCATTCTCCCTGTCTCCACCTCCACCTGGATATCATTAAAGTGTACTACAACTTAAAATTTGTTAACATTTGAGGATCTGGATGAAGAATACATAAGAATTTTTAAGATGCGTTATTTGGAAATAATTCCAAATTTACAAAGGTGCAAAAACTGGTACAAAAAGCACCCATACACCAATTTCCTCAGATTTGCCTATGTTAACAGTTTACTCATCTGTTTTCATCATTTGCTATCTTGTATCCCTAATTATCTATCTCTATCTATCCCTGATGTTTTTCCTGAACCCTTTAGGGATATACATCATGGTCTTTTACCCCTAGCTATTCAGTGTGTGGTTCCTAAGTATAGGGACATTTACTTACATAAACACAGTATAGTTACCAACTTCATCAGTTATACATATGTTTACCTAGCATCTACTTATGACCAGTTCTGTCATAACATCCTTTATAGCATTTTCCCTACAATACTAGACCCAGTCTAGGCAAAGGTATTACATTTAATTGTCATGTCTCCCTAGGCCTCTTTAATCTGGAACTTTTCCAAAGGCTTTTATGACATTGGCATTTTTGAGGAATACAACATCTCTTGTGTTTTTAGTAAAACAGTCTTTATTTTTTTGTCTATTTAATGTTCTTTATGATTAACTGAAGTTATGCCTCAGCCAGAATATGGCCTAGCTAAAGCTGAGTCTGATTCTGTGTGCCTCTGTCACTTACACGATCACCCAAAGTGTTGCCCAATTTTTGCACTGTATAATTTCTGGTTATTTCTTTTTCCTCACTTGCGACATAATAGTCTGTGGGAAGCCATTTTAAGATCACCCGAATTTCTGCTCCTCATCAAACTGTCAACATAGAAATGCTTTGTACTATTTATGTAACTTTTTATAAGTCTGAAATAATTATAAAATAGTTTCAAAGAACTTAAAGCAACTTAAAATTAGAATTTCAATGCTACCAGGGGCGCCTGGGTGGCAAAGCGGTTAAGCGTCTGCCTTCAGCTCAGGGCGTGATCCTGGCGTTATGGGATCAAGCCCCACATCGGGCTCCTCTGCTATGAGCCTGCTTCTTCCTCTCCCACTCCCCCTGCTTGTGTTCCCTCTCTCACTGGCTGTCTCTATCTCTGTCGAATAAATAAATAAAATCTTAAAAAAAAAAAAAAAAGAATTTCAATGCTACCAGATCATCAAATCTCCTTGGTAAGGAGGAAAATCAGACAACAAATAAATACGTGTGCCTTAGACATAAGATTATGAAAGATGAATTTCTTTTGTCTCAGTATACTTGAAATCGCTTAAACAGTAAATGGCTTTTCCTAAGACCTAGAAAAATATAATAACAATCAGCTTTCCCTTTAAACGATTTTCTATAACTAAGCACAGTTTTAGAGCAATGCTTCCACTTAACAGTTCTTCCTTAGGAACAAAACACAGCAGTCCAAAAACTATTGCCTAATGTGTGAAAATTGCGTGGCCACATGCGTATTTCTGCTGGGCACTGTCCGCTGCACCCGCCTCACCGCAGCAGTCAGAGCAACCAGTTTTCATCCTGTTACTGAATGCAAACTATCCCCACTTGTTAAGATGGGAAGGACAAAAGGAATGAAAAGCTGCCCCAGCACTTACTCTCTAAATCGGAAATAACGAGGTTGTCATGGAGTTTCACGGCTCGGTGTTGCTCTACTTCATCTTCAAGTTCAAAGATGGTCTCTTTCATGTCGCTCCTCTCTGTCTCTCTTTCTTCTAGCTCTGATCTTAGTTTCTCTAATGTCATATTCAATTCTTCTATTTGTTTCTTAGCTTCCTCTTGGAAGGCTCGGTATTCATCTTCTACCTATGCAGAACCAATGGTGCAGATTAGAAAAGTAAGAGCTGCTCTAAGAAAAATTCTAGAATGGAAATATACACTGTTCCAAAGGAAGCTAAGCGTGAATTGCTAGGTATGAACTAAAACCACCTGTGTGATAACTATCTGAAAGTATGAAAAAGCACTCTACAGTAATACAGAATTTTATGTAATATGCTTAAAGATAATTTGTTGCTATATCACTGACAAATTATATTGACATATCACTGACCTTTACTAGATTATAAGGAAATCTTGGAAATTCTTCCTTCTCCAAAGTTTGGACCAAAGGCATGCATGTGATTAATTAACATCCTCTCCCACAAAATTTTTAAAAAATTAATTTTAAATAAAATAAAATTTTTTAAAAACTCTGATCTGTGACAGTTTCATTACCGAAATAAAAATGGAAACAAATTCTCAAATACTGTCATTGCAAAAGTATCAGTTGAAAGGGCCCTCTGACACATATGCTCCAACAAATGATACATCCCCTAAACTGTATCTCTAAACATCATCACTAAAAAAATTAAGATCTAAATTATTTAAATTTTGGCCAAAGATATACTAATGTATCTTACTTTAAAAATCTCTGCACTAAAATAGGAAATAAAATGTAAGATAGAATAATTGGATAACTCATGCAAATAAACACTGCATCAGCAATCACATGGGGCACAGACCCCTGGCCGGAGTGCGGGCAACCCCGGGCTGTAGTTCTGCACGAGTCCTCATTATCGTGGTAGGTGTAAAACAAGGGGGCTGGACCCATGATCTCTAAGGTCGTCGCCAACAAGACCTAGCCCTCTAAGAAACAGGAGCCTCCATAGTCCAAAAATATTTTTTAACTCAAAAAAGAACTCTATTTGAAAAACTACAACCACAGGAAAAGGGATAGACATTGCTGATCCCACAGACAGGTCTCCTGGCTCTCATGTTGCCTGTGCCAAAATACATTAGCAATGAAGAGGTAAAACTGCATGAGATATGATCCCCTGGGCGCACCCAGACTAGAGACAAATTCTACTGTCATTCTAGCACCTTCCTCTCACAGGCAAGAAAACAGTAACAAAACGCGAGTGAAAGTGACATTATTTTAAGAATACTCTTGACTGTATCCCTGTAAAGAAAACCATGCTCAAGCTTTAAAACAAAATCAGCCTTAAAAAAGTGAATGACACATCACACAAGTGATACTGGCTTTCAGTAAGCACGGGTTGTACTGAAGCTGCATAATGGTGCTCCAGAACATTTTATCTACTTGACCAGTACCTTTGCAATGGTGTCCTGCAATCGATTGGCATCATTTCGGGTGTGAGCTAGGTCCTCCTGCAGGCTACTAGCCAGAGTCTCTGCTTTTTCTTTGTCCAGCCTGACACTCTCCAGGAGATCTTGAATATCAGATTTGTCTCCAGAGTTATGGATGGAATACAGCTCCGCCACTTTCTGCTTTTCATTCTCCAGCTGAGCTTTCAGGCGGTTCATCTCTATCTGATCACTGGCCACCGTGGATTTGTACTCCTCTAATGTGGCTGCCAAGGCTGCTTTCCCCTTCTGCTCAGACTCAATAATTCGCTCCATATGGTGATTACGTTCTTTCAGCGCCCCTATCATTTCTTGAGCTTCCTTGTTGTCTTGTTCTGCCATCTTCAGAGTATTGCTTAAATGCTGCTGGACACCAAGAAGCTGCTCTCGTTCAAAACGGGCATTCTCTGCTAGATCCATATAACGTTGCTCCAATTCCATATAGCGTCCGCTTTTCACATCCTCATCTATGACATAAGAAATGTGATGCTCATCGAGAAGGGAGCGGAAATATTCAATTTGTCGGCTAAAGTGTTCCAGCTTATCACTCTGCTGACATAAAGACTCCATAAGAATAACCTTCTCTTCTCCAAGCCTTTCATTTTCACTATTCAGTTCCTGGGTTATCTGCTGTAAATCAGCTAGCTCTTGCAGAGTTGCCTGAAGTTCCTCACTTGTGCTGTGTTGGTTCTCTTCCATCTGATGTATCCGTTCTGTCAAGCATGCGACGGACACTTCACTCGCGTTGCCACTGCTCCCCTTCCGGGAGCGCTCTGTGCTTGGAATGCCTTCTGACTCTGAGGACGATGGTGCATCCAGGGCGTCGTCACTCGACGTGAGGGGCTGGTACACCTCGCTGCACTCGCTGTCTAGGTTGTCCATTGAGTTACTGTGCTGATGGTCCATGAGGGTGTTTTCATCCTGACTCAAGAGATCCTCCACAGAGCCAGGGGCAGAGCCTTCCACCGAAGAGGTCAGGGTCCCTCCTCCATCGCTCTGGTTGCCAGGGGTGATTTCTGGGCTCAAGGACTGATAACCGAACAGTTTTTCGGAATTGTCTAACCTCTGCTCTAGGGAAAAGCCCAGCGCGTTCAACCTGTCCTTTAACATTCTGTTTTCGTTTTTTAGCTGGTTGAGTTCTTCCCGGATGGCAGTATTCTGTTCCTGCAACTGCAGTAAAGTGGACTCGACATCAGTTGGCTGGTGAGCAATGATGGCTTCCTTCTCCTCAGGTTTTTCATCACCCTCGGAATGACCCTCATTAATGCCCAGCTGAGCACGCATGTCTCGGAGTTCGTTCCTCAAATGTAAGATTTCCACGTCTTTGGTTTTTGCCAGTGTGAGAAGATCTTTCACTTTGGCTTCCAAAGCAGCTTTGTCACTGATCTGATTGTCCGACTTAGACTTGCTCATGCGAACATCACATTCCGTTGCTGTGCGACTGCGGGAACGCTTGGCCAATGCCACGTCATTAGCTCCCTGACCAGCAGAAGGTAGTTTTTTGCTCTGGTTTAGTCGGGTACGCTCACGTAATCTTTCTCTAGTAGAACCAGATTCTTTATTACCTATGGAAGTGCTCCGCTTGGTTGAAGAACTTGTGCCTAAATGTTTAAAATGAAGAATGTAAGGCAAAAATATTGGCAAGAAAAGGCACATAGGTTATGCCTGAGGTCTAATCAGGTGAAATCTAGAGACCGACATTGATTCTGACCTACATTAATCTTCTTGCCTTAGATTCTGGTTACTGTAAAATTCTATTTCCTCAAAACCAGATCATTCATCTTTTAATTATTAATGAAAAAGAAGTTATACACTGAATTGTATACTTCAAAAGGGTGAAATTTACAAAATGTGAATTATATCTCAATAAATCTATTACATAAAGAAGTTCCACATTGTATCCTAAACCATGGCTTTATTTTTTTTTTTTT
>NC_048231.1:42306258-42351445 GCF_002007445.2 Ailuropoda melanoleuca
CTTTATTTTTTTTTTTTAAAGATTTTATTTATTTATTCGACAGAGATAGAGACAGCCAGCGAGAGAGGGAACACAAGCAGGGGGAGTGGGAGAGGAAGAGGCAGGCTCAACAGTGGAGGAGCCTGATGTGGGGCTCGAACCCACAACGCTGGGATCACGCCCTGAGCTGAAGGCAGACGCTTAACCGCTGTGCCACCCAGGCGCCCCTAAACCATGGCTTTAAACAAGTGGCCAGGGGCATAATATTCTAGGACAAGGCTAGATGAAGCAGACTCTAGGATTAAGCAGTCAGGTAGCAAACTAGCTATAGAAGCAGATGGTAAAGAAAGATCACAGATGAGCAAGAAGGGAGAGGCAGCTTCCGGACAAACCAAAAACCTACGCTACCTACCTGCACACAAAAAGTATGATCAAAGTAAGTGGAAAAAGTTTATCACATCATAGAATGCCACATAAATAGTACCAATGACATTAATTATAATAAGGCTAACGTGTACTTAGCACTTTACACACACACAGGTGAACACTTCACATACATTAATTTATACAAGCCTCATTATTATCTTTATGAAGAAACTCCCACACAGAGATGCTAAATAATTTGCCAATACCCCACATGTAATAAGTAGATGAGCCAAGATTCAAATGAAGGCAAACAGTCTGGCTCCAGAATCTGAAACTTAAGTAGGGTGTTATGCTGCCTCCCTAAATGTTAGACGACAATAATGTACTAATGCTAACTAATGATGCACATTATCAACTGTGCTACATAAATCACTATTACCTGACTGATAAAATTCTAAACCTATGAAAACTGACATGATCGTGTGTTTAATAAGAAAGAATAGGAATATGCTTACCTATAAACACTTAAGAAATAATTAGCTGCTTTTTACTTTGAAAAATAAGATCGAGAGCCAATCGGTAAGTATTTGTAAGAACCTGCGTTTTATGCGGCAGGCACCAGGCTGCAGAGGTAAGAGGGAGTGAAAGGCTGATGTGGTGTAGGAAGGCAGTCACTAATTCCGCCAGGGACCAGGTGTAGAGCAGGGGAGGGAATTCTGGCTGGCCACAGCACAGGACGAGGAAGCAGAAGTGAACAGGATACACAGCAAGGAAAAGTAAGGTCACACAATTAATGGGAGCAACAGGGGAAATTTTTATGGGGCCCTGAACACCAGGGTAAATTTAGTGAGTCCCACAGTAAATGTTCAATACAGGTTCTGGAGCAGGCAAGACACACGGGGAACAGCATTTTTATGTAAATAAATCCAGAGGCTGCTAAGTGAAACACCTGAGGAAAAAGAGCAGTCACGGAGGAAGGTGGGCGGGCAGAGCAGTGAGAGTAAAGGAGGGTCTACACTTGGGGAGTGAGAGCAGTATCTCTGCAAGAACAGAGAAGGGATGACACCTCTGTTAACAGATTTACAGCGTAGAAGTAACGAGATGAGGAGAAACAACTGCAAATGGAGGCCAAAAAAGGAAAAGGGTGGTATAACCAGAAGTATTCATTCTCTCCCCCATTTCTGTCGACAGTACCAATCATCCTTCTTTTCCAAACCAAAACCCGTCCTAAGAAGAAAAAGATCTGGGCATGCCTGAAAGACAAAAGGAAAGGAGCCAACAGGGCGTGATCCCGGCGTTATGGGATCGAGCCCCACATCAGGCTCCTCCGCTGTGAGCCTGCTTCTTCCTCCCCCTCCCCCTGCTTGTGTTCCTTCTCTCGCTGGCTGTCTCTATCTCTGTCAAATAAATAAAATCTTTAAAAAAAAAAAAAAAATTTAAAAAAAAAAAAGGAAAGGAGCCAGGAATGAGGGGAGGGATTGATAATGCCCCAAAAGGAAAGGAGAGGTAAAGGAACAAGAAAGGAAGAGAGAACATGACAAAGAAAAGCTCCACTTCTGGGATTATTGTGCCCAGTGAGTAGATGGAAGAATCCGAGTTACCAACAAGTGACCTGGTCTTAGAGAAGTCATGGGGAGTAAATAAAGGTAAAGCAGATCAACTGAAGAGTTAAGGATGTTGTCAGGGGCTGAACTGTGTCCTCCAAATTCATCTGTTGAAGCCATAACCCCCAGTACCTCAGAATATGACTGTACTTGGGGAAAGAGTAATTAACTTAAAGAAGTACCTATATTAACGTGGGGTTTGTTACGGTGGGCCCTAATCCAATCTGACTGGTATCTTTATAAGAAGAGGAGACCGGGACACAGACACAGAGAGAGGGATGACCAGATGAGGAGAACTACAAACCAAGGAGAAAGGCCTCAGAAGAAGTCAAACTGGCCAACACCTTGATCTCAGACTTCTAGCCAGTTCTGGTGAGAAACTACATGTCTGTTATTTAAGCCATCCAGTCTGTGCATTTTGTTATGGGTGCCTAAACTAATACAGATGTACAAAGCCACCTCCAGAAGAGGCAATGGATCCAGGGAGGAAATAACTGAATCCAGCCTGTGAGGGCAGGTGGCATTGGTCAGTAGGGAACCAGGGTACAAATGTGAGGGAGCTCTCCCAGTAAACTCTAAAAGTTGGAAATAGGAAGAGATATAGATGGCATTAGAGTACTTAATTTCCTTACCACACAAGCTGCAGTGTTAAGTGTGGTGATGAGCTCAGGCTTGAGAGTAAAAGACCTAAGGTGCAGTCCTTGCTCCACCACCAGCTTTGCAGCCTGGTACAACGTGGTATGGTACCCAACAAATATTTTCTGAGCAAATGAATGCAAGGCCTTAGGCAAGATACTTATGCTTTAAGCGTAGCTCTCCCATCTCTAAAATGAGAATGACAGCCTCAACCTCACAGGGCTATAGTGAGGATAAAATAGAATGGTGCCTGGTATAATAGTGCCTTCCTCACGATCCTACCACAAGACTATTACAACTAACAGGGGGGCGTGATCTGGGATAGAAGGATGGGTCCACAGAAGATCAAAGTAGGAGAGAGGACAGTAGGTAAACCTGGGCTAGGAAAAAGTCTAATACATACACAAAGGGCTAATGGCCTAAATAATGATGATAAAGAAGGTCTGCTATAATTTTTGCCAATGTGCTTTCAACAGCTGTATTACAAACACATGATCTTGGAGTGCCTAGCTGTCTCGGTCTGTGGAGCATGTGACTCTTGACGTCGGGGTTGTGAGGCCGAGCCCCACATTGGGTGTACAGATTACTTAGAAATAAAATCTTTAAATAAATAATAAAAACTAAAATAAATAAATAAAAACACATGATCTTGTGTTTACTGGAAGTTTTAAAGTTTTTTTCTATAAGTGTAAGAAGTAAAATATGATAGCATTATTCCTTAGACTATAGGAGGAGTTCATTTACAGACTCCATCAAATCTAAAGCTAACTGCTGCTAATGAATGAAGAAAGAATAGTAGAACAGGAATGAATGGATCCAGCATTGATCATCAAAGGCTGCTAACATCTTGGAAAGACAGACACCAGAAATGATGTGCCTACTGGTGGATCGACAACTACTATGTATGGAGTCTTGGAGAAAAAAAGGAATCTGAAACTGTCCCATCAAGGCTCTAGAGCCAATGACATTAACAGTAAATGAACAAAGGGACACAGTCAAGGACACCAAGGAGACGTAACATCAAAATCCAGATCATGGGAAAATATAGGTCAAACAATCTATTTTTCTACAAAAATTAAAATGTAAGAAAAAAACAGATTTAAGAAGGAGTAACAAGAATTATATATGGACTTTAAATGAATCCTGATCCACAGACAGCAAATATACATATGCAGTATTTATGAAAACGTTAGAAATTTGAATAAGTATTTCTTTATATTTATGATTTAAGGAATGACTATTAATTATTTTAAGGGCTGATAATGGTATTGTGATTATAATTTTAGGGGAATTCTTATCTTTCAAAAATAATTACATATTTGTGGATGAAATTATAGGACACTTGGAATTTGCCTCAAAATAATGAGGGAAGGTAGATGTCAAGGAACTAAGACTGGCCATCGGTTGATTAAGGTGATGAGTACAGGTGGCTGAAATACAAATACTTTTGTACATGTCTAACATTTTCTGTAATGAAGGGAACCCCTTAAATACCACTGCACTCTGCTATTCAAACAAAAAAAGCAATTTAACTCTTACTCTGAATGCCACCCGTACCTGTGCTGATCTTGGATTTGTTCTCCACGGTGGTCATGGCAGGAGCCGATGCTGAAGACGTTGTGGAAGAGCAGGTGCTTTTCTTTCCTTTAACACCATTAGTCACAGTCACCCCTCCAGCCATTCCAGCTAAGAGGTCATCACTGCTCTTGGTCTAGAAGCAACAGAATATAAAAGCAAACTGATCAGATGAAGCAAGAGTAAATAATATTTTGAGACTAAACAAAGCTCTTGACTTTTACATTGAATTCAAGATCCAGAGCTGTACAAAGATCTTCTGACAGTTACCAAGCAGTAGTACTTCATACTGCGTTACAGGAAGAGAACCTCTTTACTGGTTTATAAATAATCACACAATTCTTTTTAAAATACGAAAATCACATATGTAATCGAAGACTTTATGGAAGCCTACTGTGTGCCCACATGTGCCAGTCAGTGAGGGACAGGAAAAAGTGAAGACATCCTCTTTGTTATTGTTTCATCTAGGACATGAATTATGAACAGGGATCATCTGAGCGCTATCACATGGGCGCTGAGGAAAGTTCTATAATGCCACAGAAAACGCCACCCTGCAATTTCGAGAGGGAAATACCACTAAGAACCTGAAGTAATCTTTATTGCTTTAAAGTAAATCAGTGATGGAACCATTATTTTGAAATTTATTTTTCTTACCTGACCTCATTTTTTAGTAGTCTAACTTAAGCCAAAATTGAAAGATTTTTTTCTTAAAGCTTAGGTAATATATAAATAAAATCCAGAGAGTTTAAGATTAGAGTGAGGGTTAGCCTAAATGATCACACTACTTGAGAAAGGCCCTTTGTAATACTTACTTATATTTTACAAAGACTGAAAAAAATACAAGCTTTTTAAAAAGCAAACAAGCGTCAACTATACTTCAATTAAAAAAAGAAAAAGAAAACAAGCACTCCAGATAATGAGATCAGGTATAAAATTTTACTTAAAAAATAGTGAAGAAACCTGTTTTTACTTCTAGGAATGGAAGAACACAGAGGAGTCAAAAATCTGTGAAAAAAAGAAAAACTACTTTTTTAAAATTAATTAATTCATTTGAGAGAGAGAGAGCACAAGTGGGAGGGGCAGAGGGAGAGGAACAGAGAATCTCAAGCAGACTCCATACTGAGATAGCACGATCCCGACATTAAGACCTGAGCCTAGGGGCGCCTGGGTAGCTCAGTTGGTTAAGCGTCTGCCTTCAGATCAGGTCATGATCCCAGCGTCCTGGGATCCAGTCCTGCATCAGGCTCCTTGCTCAGTGGGGAGTCTCCTTCTCCCTCTGCTGGCTCTGCCTGCCACTCCCCCTGCTGTGGTCTCTCTCTCCCCCTCTCTAACAAATAAATAAATAAAATCTTTAAAAAAAGAAAAAAGAGCTGAGCCAAAACCAAGAGTAGGATGCTCAACCAACTAAGCCACCCAGGCACCCCAAGAAAAACTACTTTTTAATAAAAAACAACCAAAAAGTTTTGTCCCATTAAGGTGAAAGCATAAGTTAGCCAACTGATTTACTACTGTTGTCTATCTGGAGCCACGCAACCATAATAAATTCTTAGGCAATCATAATAAATTCATCTCTACAGATTAAAATGCTTCATAAATTACTAATCTCTAAAGTCTCTTCCTGTTCTAAATGTCAGTAGAGTAGATTCTGTTCTCATCATTCAATTATAAAAGTTACAACATAATACCATTAGCTAGGTCAATCTGTCTTACTAGAGGTAGAAAAGGATTAATGTTTTAAATGAATTAAACTAATTAAGCTTTGGTAATTTAGGATTGTCATATTATGAAAAATCTAGTTATACAAGGAGGAAGGAGGATACTGCATTAATCATTAAGGATTATTCATATTCTTTAAGACTAGTTCCTGTTTATGAAACTGGTCATCAACTATGATGCAAAAAATTTGTAAATCAAGTTCTACTTCCTTCCTGTCAATTTGTCCCTCAACAATTAATCAGTATATAAACTCAACATACCCATATATTTTCAAATAACCTTTTATATTCCATTAATAGAAGTTAGAATTATCTTTGAGGTAATTTTTCTTCCTCCATAAGTTAAATGATAGTAGTGTGCTGGCACATGAATAAACAGAGGAATAGAAAAGAATCCAAAAAAAAAAAAAAACCAAACAAACCCTGCATTATATAGACACCTGATTTATGACCAAAGAAGTAGTATAGGAAAAAATGGGTTTTTCAGTAAATGATACTAAGTCAACCACATATTCACAAAAGAAAAAAAAAAATGAATGAGCCCTATTTCACACCGTATCAAAAATAAATTCCAAGGCTTTCTAACTATGATTCAAAATCCTGAATGATGAAACAAAGAATTGATTATTTTGACTACATAAAAATTAAAATCTTAAAAAATTTTAAAAGTCCTGAGCATGATACAAAAATGAGAAACTGGGAGAGTATATTGCAATATCTTATAAATAAAGGGCCAACATCCTTAATACACAAAGAACTCTTAGAAATCAATGGGTAAGAGACACATAGAAAAGTGAGCAAAATAAACAATCAGCTACAATCAATCCACACACAATACAAAAAGTATAACCAGTCTAACTCACAACAGGAGAAATGCAAATTAAACAACACTGAGATACCACATCTCACCTATCAGACTGGCAAAAATGAAAAGTTATCACATGTTCCTTTGTGAAGGATGTGGGGAAACAGGTGCTCTCTTAAATTGCTGGTGAGAACGCAGCTGGATGGGGCCTTATAAAAGGCATCTGGCAATGTCTAACAGAACTCCATATGTATTTATTTTGTACCCTACAATCCACCTTTGGAATTTCACCTGAAGACATACCTCCAATAATACAAAAATACGTATGCTTAAGGTTACTCAATGCAGCACTGCCTTTTAAAAAAGATTTTATTTATTTATTAGAGAGAGAGTGCCTGTGCACACAAGCAGGGGAGGGGTGGTGGGAGAGGGAGACGCAGACTCCCCGCTGAGCAGGGAGCTTGACACGGGGCTCAGTCTCAGCACCCTGGGATCATGACCTGAGCCAAAGGCAGACACTTAACCAACTGAGCCACCCAAGCACCCCTGCAGCATTGTCTATAACTGCAAAATATTGGGAACACCTTGAATGCCCATACACAGAACAGTAGCTCAATAAACTATAGTACATCCATACAGAGACACATTAAACAGAATGAGCGGGGCGCCTGGGTGGCTCAGTCAGTTAAGTGCCTGCCTTCCGCTCAGGTCATGCATGACCCCAGGGTCCTGGGATCAAGCCCCACATTGGGCTCCCTGCACAGCAGGAAGCCTGCTTCTCCCTCTCCTACTCCCCCTGCTTGTGTTCCCTCTCTCGCTCTCTCTCTCTGCCAAATAAATAAAATCTTAAAAAAAAAACAAAAACAGAACGAGAAAGACTGCTATAAATTGGTGTAAAGAAATTTCTAGACTACGTTAAGTGAAAAAAAGCAAAGTGTAGAAACAGATCTAATTATGACAACTTCTGTGTAACAAAGGGTAAATAACACAATAAATATACATGTATCTGATCATTTGTGCAAAAAGAAACACAGGAAGGGAAAAACAAAAACCTAACCACACTGCTTACCTCCAACGGATGGCTGGGGACAGAGTAAGGAGGAATGGAGGAAGGGAGGGGCACTTCTCTGAACACATCTTCTCCTAATTCTGACATGTGGAATTGAACTTTGGTAGTGTTTCACATGCTCGCAGTTAATTAATTAATTAAACAAGGGTAGGGGAAACCCTAAAATGAAACACAATAGGAACAAATGGACCCAGCTGCATTTATAATAAATAACAAAGCCACACAGGGTGAAGGGCAGAGGAAGAATCCAAGTATCCTCTGAAAATAGTATTTTGACCATAAATCCTCAAACTCTCAAGCTAAAGACCAAAAAAAGTATACATTTTGAACTCTACCTGGTAGATTAGTTTTTGGCAGTGGTATGGCAATTCTGTAACTATTGCCTACATATTCTAGGACTGAGAAAATAAATAAATATATTATAATGAAAGCCAGGTTTCTCCCTGTCAGGAGACTAGATTACAATTACAGAAAGTGAAAAGGGTACTCTAAACATTGTCAACTGGATTTGGAAGTAACAGTGTGAACTCACAGGTTTTAATATACATGGAAGAAACAGACACAGAAATTGATAAAGATATGAGTGTGCACATGTGTGTGCACACGTGTGTGTGTGTTTCCTCTCTGCTGAGCAGGCTTAAAACAACAATACACTCAAAAGCAATGAACACACCTAGCTTCCAAAGGCCTTATTTTTTTTAATTTAAATTCAATTAATTAATATATAATGTATTATTTGTTTCAGGGGTACAGGTCTGTGATTCATCAGTCTTACATAACACCCAGTGCTCACCACAACACACTCCCTCCCCAGTGTCCAAAGGCTTTAAGTGCTATCCTCCACTAAAAGGAACAAGGCCTTCTTGAAGAAAAGGCTGACTGTGGGCTAGGGCTGGAGAAATAGAAAACTTCTCATGTCAGAAATTAAGGGGTTTCTCAAAAAAGAATAGGAACACTTTGAAAGGACACCAGAGTCACCTTGAAGGGTCTCCCACTGACCAAATAGGGAACAATATGAGCACCAAAATAAATGATGCTAACCACTGACAGCCCACTGAATAAGAACCCATTATTCCACACTAACATAACTGAATATACAGATGGAGCAAAAGTGAAAACTCCTTCTTGTAAGTAGAATGCCAGATACTAAATGTAGAAAGATGATGGAATTCGAAAACTACCACTTGGCAAAAATCATACTGATAACTGATTCTGGAAAGAACAGTGAAGAATTGCTAAAACTAGGGTGTGAAAGTCTGATGCAAAAGAGAATATTTACAAAGTCTCAAAGTACTTTTGACAAGATACTTATGCGTTACAAAAGGAAACAGGGTAACCTGATAGCAAACCAGACACCACCTTAACCAAATTAAGTTAACATCACCAGGAATGGAACAGATTGACACCATGTGCTTCTGGAAATGCTGCACCAACGACATGTGGCTTCTGTGGGACTTCAGCCAAAAATCCATAAACCCAACCTAATCTCAAGGAAACACTGAGAAACCTAAATCTGGAAGAAGTCTACCAAATAAACTGGCCTACGTTCTTTAGTAATATGAATGTCACAAAAGACAAAGACTGAGGAACTATCCCAAATTTAAGAAGAAAAGAAGAGGGTGACAACTAAAAGTAATTCACTATCCCGGACTGAAAGCTGGAACAGAAAAAAAATTTTCTTCTTTTTTGCTAAAATGGACATTAGCACAGTTGGTGAAATTTAATTAAAATCTAGAGATGAAAAACTAGCATTTTATCAATGTTCACTCCCAGATTTGGTAATTGTACTATGGTTATAAAAGAGAATGGGGTGTCTCGGTAGCTCAATCGGTTAAGCATCTGCCTTCCACTCAGATCATGATCTCAGGGTCTGCTTCTCCTTCTCCCTCTGTGCACTCTCTCACTCTCGCTCTCACTCTCTCTCAAGTAAATAAGTAACAACCTTTTAAAAAGTAATTCTAGATAGACTGAGGATCTATATTTAGATGTAAATTTATATATGTATATTTAGATATATATTTAAGTGTAAAATAATAACACTCTTGAAAAAATAGGAAACTATCTTCTTGACCTTGGGATAGGGAAAGATTTTATAAACGCACGTACACACACACACGCACACACACCCCTAACCATCAACAAAAGATTAACAAACTGGACTATATTAAAATTAAGAACTTCCATTTATCAAAAGATACAATTAAAGGAGAAAGAGAAGACACAGAGTGGGAGAACATATGTACAACACATATAAACAACAAAGGGCTCACATCTAGAATAGGCAAAGAACTATAAGTCAGTACAAAAAAAACACACTATACCACCTCATACCCCTTTTGATGGCTACTATTAAAAAAAGTGCTCATGAAGATGTGGAAAAATTAAAACACTTGCTGGGAAAAGAATTCCTTGGTGGGAATGGAAATGGTGAAGCTGCTGTGGAAAACAGTTATGGAGGTTCCTCAAAAAATTAAAAATAGAATTACCATATGACCCAGAAATTCCGTTTCTGAGTATACACCCAAAAAACTGAAAGCAGGGCTTCTAAGAGATATTTATACATACATGTTCACAGCTATTATTTACAACAGCCAAAAGTCCACGTGGAAACAACTCAAGTGTCCACTGATGGAAGAATGGATAAGCACAATGTGGTATTTACATACAGTGGAATATTATTTAGCATTTAAAAAGGAAATTCTGGGGTGCCGGGCTGGCTTAGTCAGTGGAGCATGTAACTCTTGGTCTTAGGGTTGTGAGTTCCAGCTCCACATTGGGTGTAGAGATTACTTGAAAAAAATAAAATCTTAAAAAAAAAAAAAAGGGCTAATTCTGACACATGCTACAGTGTAGATGAACTCTGAGGACATTATGCTAAGTGAAATAAGCCAGTGGCAAAAAGACAAATACGATGTGATTCCACTCATATGAGGTACTTATGTAGTCAGATTCACAGAGACAGAAAGTACAACAGTTGCCAGTGGCTGGGGAGGGAGAATGGGGAGTTGTTGTTTAATGGGGATGGAGTTTCAGTTTTGCAAGATGAAAGTTTTGGAGATGGATGGAGCTGATGGCTGCTCAATGTGAATGTACTTACTGCTACTGAACTGTATATTTAAAAATGGTTAAGATGATAAACGTGATGTGTATTTTATCACACACACACACAAAAAGTTGAAAAAGAAAGAAAACACAGTAGCAAAATGGGCAAATGATTTGAACAGGCACTTCACAAAGAGGATATCTGACTAGCCGCTAAACATACAAAAGTAAGATATGAAAAGGTGCTTAATTCCACTGATAATAATGCAAATGCAAATTAAAGCCACTTCAGACCATTCCCTGACCACCGCAGCCACTCCTTGATCTGGGTGGTGACTGCAGAATATGTCACTTTGTGGTGATTCACTAAGCTGAACACAGAAGCTGTGTGAACTGTTCTGGATGTATACTTCATCAAAAAAAATTAAAAATAGGGGTGCCTGGCTGGCTCAGTCAGAAGAGCATGAAATTCTTGGGGCGCCTGGGTGGCTCCGGGCGTGATCCCGGAGTCCTGGGATCAACCCCCGAGTCGGACTCCTCCCCTGGGAGCCTGCTTCTTCCTCTCCCACCCCCCTGGCTTGTGTTCCCTTTCTCACTGGCTGTCTTTCTGTCAAATAAATAAAATCTTAAAAAAAAAAAAAAAGAAGAAGAAGAAGAAGAAGAGCATGAAACTCTTGATCTCAGTTGGGGTCATGAGTTTGAGCCCCATGTTGGGTACAGAGATTACCAAAAATAAATAAACTTGAAAAAAGTTTAAAACAAAACAAAAAAAAACACAACTCTGTACTTTCCAACTCTTTTACACGAAGCTACTTGCAGGCTCATATCTTTCCATATTTCAATTTTTGTTACACAATTCTGCAAATACATGTGCACTTCCACACATAAACACCCCCATCAACAACAGTTCAAAAAATTTCTGAAATTGACGAAGGGAAGAGATTTTAGCCTACTTCTTAATAACAGATGCAAAATGCAAATCATTTGGTAAAAACCTTCTAGATACAAGAATGCCTGGCTGGTTTAGTCGGTGGAGCATCGAACTCATGATCTCAGGGTTGTGAGTTCAAGCCCCACGTTGGGTGTAGAGATTACTTAATAAAAAAATAATAAAATTGCTACACAGGCACAAGCCCGGAAGATGGTGGCGGCTGGAGCTGGCCATCTGAGGCAGGCGGTGTCGGCCCTGCTGCTGCGGAGCCCAAACCTGCCCGTCCAGGAACTATCACAAGAAGGTTGTTGATCATTATGAAAATCCTAGAAACTTGGGGTCCCTTGACAAGACATCAAAAAATGTTGGAACTGGGTTAGTGGGGGCTCCAGCATGTGGTGATGTAATGAAATTGCAGATGCAAGTGGATGGAAAGGGGAAGATTGTGGACTCCAGGTTTAAAACATTTGGCTGTGGGTCTGCTACTGCCTCCAGCTAACGTTAGCCACTGAATGAGTAAAAGGCAAGACGGTAGAGAAAGCCTTGACCATCAAGAACACAGACATCGCCAAGGAGCTCTGCACCACCCCCACCCCCACCCCCCGTGAAACTGCACTGCTCCATGCTGGCTGAAGATGCAATCAAGGCTGCCCTAGCAGATTACAAACTGAAATATGAATCCAAAAAAGGAGAGGTGGAGAAGAAATGAGCCCTCAGCGGAGCTTCCAGCAGGTTATACCTGCTGTCTGTCTACCTGCTGTGCAATCATTGTAGATGCTCAGAAGCCCCCCCAGACTACAGTAAAAGAGCTCTGAGACACGTATAGCACTTGCTGGTTGTGTGGTGGCTCCCATGCAAGCAAAATACAGTTTACTCATTCCAAGTCCTGTGCTTTCTTTCAGCCCACTCTTGTTGCCTTAACCAATTTGTGTATATTTTGAATTGTGTTCATGGCCTCAAAACTGAAATCAGTCAAAGTCTCAAGTGTGGTAGTCACGAAGTGCATAAATAATCTAATTTCACCTGAATCTATCTTGGGGAAGACTACCAGTAGAAGGCCATGGTATGATTATTTGATAGAACCACAATTATTGTACATAAAACAGATCTGCATATATATAAAAGAATATACGATCAAAACTAATAATAAAATTAAAATTAAAAAAATTTTTAAGGGGCGCCTGGGTGGCTCATTCTTTAAGCATCTGCCTTCGGCTCAGGGCGTGATCCCGGCATTCTGGGATCGAGCCCCACATCAGACTCCTACGCTGGAAGCCTGCTTTTCCCTCTCCCACTCCCCCTGCTTATGTTCCCTCTCTCGCTGGCTGTCTCTATCTCTGTCAAATGAATAAAAAAACCTTTAAAAAAAAAATTTTTTTTTAAAGAATGTTTAAAAAAAAAAACAGCTTCTAGATACAAATGATGAAATAATACAACCAATGTATCCATGCTTCTCATGGTAAAATCCAAGTTTCACAGTCTGCATCATCAACTCAAAATTTAAGGTTAGTTTTTAAATTCTGCCTTTCAAGTTTCAGAGATGGATTATTCATTCAATCATACGGTTAACTAATTTTCATACTGAAAAGGTATGATCACAAATAATCATTAACAGTCATCAATTACTCAGATTCTAACTGAAGTAACTGCTATTTATCGATTCTCATCTATTAACTTTTAGAAAAAACTATTCTTGGGACAATGAAAAAGTGTATTACTTCTACAAGGATTAACCAGGAACACCTGAGCAGTGTGTGAAACCTGCAAAGTGCAGGCCTATAGGAGACCATCCTTATGCGCCAGATAATCCTCTCTGCTCACTGTGACAAAGAATTAACCATACAAAGGCCCCAAACCAGACGTCACAGCTACTCACAAGAATGGGAACAATTTCCTCAAAACTCACTGAAAAGCAGTAGCGCTATATTTTATATTTACAAAAACTCCAATAAGCACTGAGATGCTCTCATCAAAAAGGTCCTTTTTCCTACACCTCAACTAGATCTAGCCTCAAACAATATTTGAAATGAAAGAGGTAAAGAAATGTATATCCCCATACCCGCCGCCACTGTAAGAAAAGTAGTGAATACTGAGCAGTGACAGAGACACACATGTGGGTGTCCGCATGAATGGGTGAGTATGTGTGCGTGGTGTCTATGTGACTAAAAGCCAAAACCTTCATTCATCTGGTTAGTCATCAACGCTCCATCACGGTTACAGGAATCCAAGATGTGGGAAGTGTCCAAATGCTAGAGAAGCACAGTGAAATATGAAAACTTAGGAAATCAAAATAACACTTAAATTGATGGGGTCTCCAAACCCTTTTGATCCTTTCAATTTTTCTGTTCATTTTCACTATTTTCTTTCCTTCTTTGTCTTCTCACTTCAATTTCTATTCAGTGCCTTTTTTCTTCTCCCTTCTTACGTAAAAGCAATTGCTTCAGTCTAGATAAAGTGTTCCCAAATGGCTTCACTTCTTCTAAGACCCTCCTCACTACACACATACACACACATCCCTACTTAAATGAACCAACAAAGGACAGACAAAGCTATGGACAGCTCGCATGTGCTGGCCCACAGCAGACAACAGCTGTTTTGCTTTACAATGAAAAATTACTCACTGTTCAAAACCAAACTACCATCAACTCCAGATACAGGTCTCAGAAGATCTGACATGCCTGTTCAGGGCACACGTCATGGTAAAACTTCAAAGATCCTGCCTGCCACTGATGAGGAGGCAACAGAAGAAAAGCAGTAGAACACATCCAATGCCAACAACCTGTTCTTCCAGTCACGTAAATAACAGGTCACCCAGTCATCACACAGGCACTCCGCTCTGAAGACACCCCCAGCAAGTGAGTAACCAGTTAGGTCAGAAAATGCCAGCTATCTTACACAAAAGAGTAGCAACATTGCCATCAAGGAAGTAACTCAGGGTGCTGATTCAGACTAACGGAAGTAGGGCGAAGGTCTTACTCCTGGTACCATTCTCTGGGCCATAGGATGACACCCAGAGGCTAATCAAAACTGTAGCAAGGAGAAAATCTGGGGGCACCTCCAAGCCCGTGGAATAAGTCTGGGTTTAGTTTTGACAACCCTGGAATAGAAAAACCAGCATTTCCAGCTAGATCTTTCAACACATATAAGGAAGTCCCTCCTCAGCTGTTCCTTGAGGCACTTCTTAAAATAATTAAGCCACAATCTATCAAAGCCCTGCCTGGACAAAAGGCTTTTGGATGGATCATGTTTCAAACACTGCTTAGTTTCTCCCTGTGAGACTAGCACTAACCCTCTCCAGGTTTTCTCCACAGAGTCAAAGTTGATACTCAAAACACAAAATTCCCAGGACAAACAAGCAAAGAACAAATAAGTGGATTCTGCACTAAGAAAGACTAGAAGACTGCGGATCTCTGTGCAATGTATCTAAGATATGACCAGCAGAAAAATGGCCTGGAGTCATCTTGTCCCTTGGGTGGTCCAAATCAACACAGACACTGAAAGCACCCACAAAAAAAGACTATTCTTTTCAGAAATCAGTGCTGAGCCAGTAAAAGTTTCCAGAGATAATCAATAAAAATGCTACCAGGGTACCTGGGGGGCTCACTCAGTTAAAGTCTGCCTTCAGCTCAGGTCATGATCCCAGGGTCCTGGTATTGAGCCCTGAGTCAGGCTCCCTGCTCCATGGGGAGCCTGCTTTTCCCTCTCCCTCTGCCCCTCCGTACTGCTCGTATGCTCAATCTCTCTCTCAAATAAATACATAAATAAATCTTTAAAAAAGAATACTACTGCCTGTCATTTACGAAGCCGTTGCTGTGTGCCAGACTCTGAGCTAACCATTTCCATACATTCCTCATTTCATCCTGATCATGGTGCTGTGAAGCATATGCATACAAAGCCAGGGGCTGTCTGCTTCTAAGTCCACAGTCACCACCCTGTACTAACAAGAACTAAACCAGCCTCGAAAAGAGTGTAAAGAAAACTAGTTATGCTCTAAGTTAATATTGCCCAATTTTAACAGGTTTAATACAGGATCAGTCGTCAGAAAAAGAGTAACAGTTGATGGGGGTGCAAGGGGGTGGAGTGGGAATAAAAATCTCCCACCTGGGGGTTTCAGGAATGTTCTCGCTGGTCATCCTTTAAGACCTACCACACATGCTCTTTTCGTAAAACCTTCCCAGGCTAACAACGTTTTCCTGAAATGCTTACACTGTCCTCCTGCTCCCCCAGGGAATCTGACTTTTTTGCATGTATATTAGTTATGCACATATGTGACAACCTCCACCCTTTACACCACAAGCTCCTTGAAGAAGGACTCTAACTTCAGCTCACACCGGCATAAGAGCCTTGCACAAGGCAAGTGCTCAATGATACGTTTCATAAACAAGTCTACTATTTGGTTCCATTTGTAAAGCCAGACCAAACACGCCAAGTCTACCACACTGTGAACTCTTCAAAGGCTATGTGTTCCCAGCACCAGCAGAGGGCAAACCCTAAACAATGTTTACTTAATAAATCAAACATTATATTAAGATTCACTCCTCCTAAAATCCATCACATATTCAAACATCGCCATGTTCATACCTTTGACAATGATGCTGTTGTTCCAGGCTTTACGAGTTTGCCTCCTATAGACGCTGAAGAGCTGTTTTCAGGTTTAGTTTTTTCTACTGTTTGTGTTTTGCTTATCCCAGACACCTTAGGCACTGAGCCAACACTCCTGCTTGCTTTCTTCATTCTGGGTTGCCTCTTCCTGATGCATTTACAAGCAAATCTGTGGAAAGAAATGACATTATACTGAGAACGCAACTGGAAGAAAGCTCTTCAGAAATCTGTTTCTGAAAAATTTTACCATGCAATAAATAAAAATATTTGGAAGCTAGATATTGATACAGAAAATAAAAAGTTGAAAAGCTCTTAGACTTGTTAATCAAAATGCACCCCACGTTTAAGGCTTCCTCCTTGAATATGACTAACTTGAAACTATTTTGTGCATTCTAGTTCACTCATTAAAAGGAATATCTTAGGGGAATCTGGGTGGCTTAGTCAGTTGAGGGTCTGACTCCTGATTTTGGCTCAGGTCATGATCTTGGTCCTGAGATTGAGCCCACATCCAGCTCAACACTGAGCCTGGAGCCTGCTTAAGATTCTCACTCTCCCTCTCCCTCTATCCCTCCTCCCCACCACTCAAAGGAGCACATGCACTTGCTCTCTAAGGAAAAAAATAGGAATATTCTAGAAATCTAATGGAACTGGCTAAATACAACACAGCACACATTATCTTTAGCATTTAATAAAGCAATAACCATCCTGGCATTTGAGAATTGGCCACTCTGCAGGTATTTAAGGGTGATCATATTTTCCAAACTACCCAGCATAGTCCTAATTTCAAATATCTGCTGTGATAACCTCACATAAGCCAGGAGAACATCCCAGAAACTCCAACATTTAGGATCTAAATATATTTCCCAACATACCTCTTTTATCAAGAAGCAATATCAAAATTCCTTATCAGAACATAAACCTCAGGGGCACCTGGGTGGCCCAGTTAGCTGGGTGCCTGCCTTCGGCTCGGGTCATGACCCCAGAGTCCCGGGATAGAGCACAGCATCAGCATTGGGCTCCCTGCTCAGCAGGGAGTCTGCTTCTCACTCTCCCTCTGCCCCTCACCCTGCTCATGCTGTCATGCACTCTCTCTCTCAAATAGATAAATAAAAATTTTTTAAAAAGAACACAAACCTCAAATTTTTGGTTCAGAAAACAAGGCCATCTCTATGCCTGTAAGGAATGTGACAAGTCTACCACCTAAACAGCTCATGCTTGATTTCATAGCTTAGACGACTTGAAATACCACTGGCAGCACACAAAACTGCACCCAGATAAACCCTTAAATACAACTTTATTAACTAAGCTAGAAAAGCAATCCCTACAGTAAGTAATATCAGGGTTGGAAAGATGTCACGGACCGGGCTGGCTTTCACAAAAATGAAAGCCTATTTGAATGTAAGCAGTTTTGTGTATGATGACTCTGAGAAACCACAATAAGCATAAAAAGAGACTGTTCTATCCTGTGAAGATTTCTAAACACTAATAAAAATAAACTTACAGAATAACCTTTTGGAAAAGAAAAGGCTCATCCCAATAGCCTTACTGAGTACTTTACCTACACTGAGCTCAAACGCTCCAGATTTGTGTTGCCTTGACATAATACAAACTGCACCAACGGGTTTGGTGGCAGGAACAGTGAGACAGGGTGAAGGGGGCTCTGCCCCTCAACATGATAAAAAAGAACGCTGTTATTAACAGCAACCAAAGCACAGTGAAACCTCAGCAGCAAGTCTACGCTTTTCTCACCTACAGAATGAAGGAATGACACCGGATCCATCACTAACTCAAAGTACTGTGGAAAAATCTAGTTCCAAAGAACCTTTCCTTCAACTTTTTTTCCTTCAACTTCACTTTCCCTTTTTATTTACCTGCTCTTTCTAAGTCTCATATCTTGTAGATGGCTCCCTGAAGTTTCTTTCTTCTCTTCTCCAAATTTCACTCCCGCACTCCTTTCTACACCACTCATTCCCTCCACCATTCTCTGCCTACTCATCCAGCTCCTGCCAACTTAACTTTTCCTAAACAGGTGCCATCCAATAGAATTTACTGCAATAATAAAAATGTTGTATGTATATCTGTGCTGTCCAATACCACTTTTAGCTACTGAGCACTTAAAATGTGGCTGGTGTGACTGAGGAACTGCGTTTTTAATTTTATTTAATTTTAACCAATTTAAACTTAAAGGTACATGGTAGCTACCATACAGGACAATATAACAGATTGTCCCTTTCCTGTTGCTACTATTTAAAACATAATGAATTACCACTTTTCACCCACTAGGATGGCTACAATCAAAAAGATAGGGGGGTGCCTAGCTGGCTCAGTTGGTGTTCAACTCTTCATCTTCGGATTGTAAATCCAAGCCCCACATTGAGTGTAGAGATTACTTTTACCAAAAAAAATCTAAAAAAAAAAAAAAAAAAAAAGATGGTAACAAATGTTGTAAAGCATGTGCAGTAACTAAAACCCTCACACACAGCTGGAAGGAATATAAAATGGTGCAGCCGCTTTGGAAAACAGTCCAGCAGGTCCTCAAATGCTTAAACATAGTTACCATGTGATCCAGCAAGTCTACGCCTAGATTTATACCCAAGAGAAATAAAAAAACATTTGTCCACAAATTTATATACAAATGTCCACAGACACATTATTCATAATAGCCACAAACTGGAAACAACACAAACAACCTCAAAAAATTCTCCCAAATTAAACTATAACAGGATTCTTTGTGGATCCAGAATTCTTTTTTTTTTTTAAGATTTTATTTATTTATTTGACAGAGATAGAGACAGCCAGCGAGAGAGGGAACACAAGCAGGGGGAGTGGGAGAGGAAGAAGCAGGCTCATAGCGGAGGAGCCTGATATGGGGCTCGATCCCATAATGCCGGGATCACGCCCTGAGCCAAAGGCAGACGCTTAACTGCTGTGCCACCCAGGCGCCCCCAGAATTCTTATTGGATACATATTACTATTACATTGTTCTGTTTACATGCCTTCTGCATACAAAATAATTTTTGTTTCAATTCCAAATGTCTATCAACTGATAAATGGATAAAAAAATGTGGTATATCCACCCAATGGAATATTATTTGGGCATAAAAAAGAAATGAACTACCAATACATAATACAACCCTGAAAACATTAAACCAGATAAAAGACACCAGACACAAAGAATCATGTATTCTATTATTCCATTTATACAAATGTCCAGAATAGGCAAATTCATAGGGACAAATGTAAATTAGAGGTTATCAGAGGTTAGGATAGCAGAAATGGATACTGACTGCTAATGGATACAGGGTTTCTTTTTTGGGATGAAACATTCAGAATTAGATTGTGATAATGGTTGTAAACCCTGTGAATATACTGAAAACCACTGAATTTTACACTTTAAAATGAGTGAACTGTGCGGCACATGAATTATATCTCAATAAAGTGGTTACAAAAACAAAAACAAAAAACACCTGGGGAGCCTAGCTGGCTCAGCTGGAAGAGCATGAGACTCTTCCTGTCGGGGTTTTGAGTTCGAGCCCCAAGTTGGATGTACAGATTACTTAAAAATAAAATCTTAGGGGCGGCTGGGTGGCTCATTCGTTAGGCATTTCCCTTTGGCTCAGGGCATGATCCCAGAGTCCTGGGATCGAGCCCCACATCGGGCTCCTCCGCTGGGAGCCTGCTTCTTCCTCTCCCACTCCCCCTGCTTGTGTTCCATCTCTCGCTGGCTGTCTCTCTCTCTGTTAAATAAATAAATAAAATATTTTTAAAAAATAAAAATAATTAATAAATAAAAATAAAATCTTAAAAAAAACAAACAAACCCGAATGAACGCCAAACAAGGACTTCCAGAAAGCAGATCCAAACATTATAAAATACCCAATAAGAGAAACAGAAGGACTACAGTTGTGCAAAGATCAGAGAGAAGACAAGGAGCACAGCCAGAAGCTTTAAAAATGCTGAGATACACACTGGTCCAAGACACTGGCAGCTTGAGATCTAAGATCTTAGACCACCCATTCTCACCCACATTGGACCCAAAGCTCCCTTTCTCCAATAAATACGTAAATATACCTTTACTACTGAAGTGAGATCCAAAGCTAACCTATTTATTATATACACACAGGTACTTTCTAAAAATATCTACATAATGTGGCAACTAAAACCTAAAAAAAGTAATTTGTAATAAAATAAATGTGAATTTCAATATGTGAATTTCCAAGCAAGACTATATGAGAAATAAAACAGTAAGAAATCCACACCTCCAAGTTAAATCACTGTGAATTTGACTACAAATACTCTTGACATGGGCACTTGGTAGTACTGCAACTCAGACACCATGCCATCTACCATGCATGCTATCAACAATGTGATTTTCTAAAAGGATGAATCATTCTTGGTGTGATGGTTAATTTTATATGCCAACTTGACTGAGCCATGGAGTCACAGACATTTGGTTAAATTATTCTGGGTGTGAGGATGTTTCTTCTTTTCTTTCTTTCCTTTTTTTTTTTGAATAAGATCTGTTTTGTTTGGGTTTTTTGTGAGGATGTTTCTGAATGAGATTAACATTTGAATTCAGAGATTCCTGACTCCTTGAGTTGGGATGTTGGTCTTTTCCCATCTTTAGACTCCACCTGAAAAATTGGCTCTTCTTGGGTCTCAATCCCACCAACTTTCAGACTTGAATTTACACCATGAGCTCTCCTGGTTCTCAGGCCTTCAAACTCGGACTGGAACTTACACTGTTGGCTCTCCTGGGTCTCGAGCTTGCTGACTGCAGATCCTGGTACTTCTCAGCTTCCATAATCATGTGAGCCAACTCCTTTAATAAATTTCGTGTGTGTGTGTGTGTGTGTGTGTGTGTGTGTGCAGATCCTACTGGTCTGTTCCTCTGGAAGAACCCTGACTAATACACTTGGGAAAGCTGAAAATAAAACTTCTCCTCAGTGTCTACAATAACTGCATTCCTGGAAAATTCCATCTATACCAAAACTACACTTAAAAAATGCCTTCTTTGTGTAAAATGAAATTAGATTCTAGGTTCAGTCATAAACAGTTTTTTTCTATGTAAATTATTCAGCAAGATATTCCAAAGTTGCGGCAGGGCACAGGAAAAGTTTTGATCTTGCAGAACCAACACTTCATTGAGTCTAGAATTCCATGGCCCCTACTTAGAAATTTCAACAGCAACCACCAACCACTGGGACAACGAAAAAAGCTTCCATGATTTTCTAAAATGACTCCTATCTAAGGGCAAAGATCCTCAAAAACAGATTCTAATTCACCAGCAGATCTTGGCCTCTACCTGGTTAAGAAGGAATCGCTAAACCTGCCTAGAGAGCCCCTAGGGTCCCCTGAGCATGGGAAAGATTAGAGAGTACAGGGAAAGGACCAGCACAGTTCACAGCACTTCAAGTGCCTAAAAGTTGAAAAAAGGAATAAAATTTTTTTAAAAATTAAAAAAAAAAAAAAAGGGACAGCTGGGTGGCTCAGTTGGTTGGACATCTGCCTTCAGCTCAGATCAATACCAGGGTCCTGGGATCGAGTCCTGAATCAGGCTCCTTGCTCAGCGAGGAGCCTGCTTCTGCCTCTGCCTGCCGCTCCCCCTGCTTGTGCTCTCTCTGACAAATAAATAAATAAAGTGTAAAAAGAAAAAGAAAAAGAGGGGCGCCTGGGTGGCTCAGTCATTAAGCGTCTGCCTTCCGCTCAGGGCGTGATCTCGGCGTTCTGGGATCAAGCCCCGCATCAGGCTCCTCTGCTGGGAGCCTGCTTCTTCCTCTCCCACTCCCCGTGCTTGTGTTCCCTCTCTTGCTGGCTTCCCCAGTCCTGCTCAGGGCTGTCATCAGCACCTGTCACTACCTCTAGTCAGAGAAGTCAAGGTTTGGGAGGAATAAAATATAGCTCTCCTCACAATAACAGTATGGGTCCTGCCTCTATAAATACTCAGGATAATCTCAAACTACAATAAATCCGTGAAGTACGTCAGATGTATTTCTCAAATAATATTTCTTAAAAACATCAAAACCGATGCACTGCTCCCCAAACAGGGAAATGCACTGAAGGCCTTGAGCTCCTCCCATGGAGCAGGCATCCCATCCCAGCTGTGCCATACCTGATACAGTTCACTGAATCTTCACAGGAGCCCATACAGACATTGACAGAGGCTCAGAGAGTATAACTCACTTTCCCCGGATTACCATTCTTTAGTGACAGTCGTCTGAATCCAAACCCCATATGCTGCCCACTGCTCCATACGGTCCACAGTGCAACCATACACAAGAACTTTATCAGGAATGTGCAGTTTTCATCTCAAGAAATATTTCACAAGGTATGAACAAAATGTAACAACACCAAAATTGTACTGCTCAATCTGCCCCTTCTAGATTTATCTACTTGTCCTTTGGATCAGTGCTGACATTCTTGACCAAATTTTTTTCATTTGAAGGTACCATCATGCTATTTAATATAAAATCTATCTTTTTTACGGCACAAAATTTACCGCCAGTTCTAAATCAGTAGGTATTAAGTTACAGCTGTGAAAATAAAATTCTTAGCTATAATCATATTAATTTAGATACCTGCTACTTTTTCATGTTGGGCATGGGTGGGCAGAGACACAGCTGCCCTCATTTTACAGAAATAACCCTGCATTAAGAAGGCTGCAGTCTGGGTGGCCAGAACTCCCACCAGGATGTCCCTGTGCTTGGGCTTCCCAGGACAGGATTTACAGCTCCAGGAGCCCTGCCTAAAGCTAATTACACATCCACAGCCACACAGGAAGCTTGAGTTTCCTTTACATCTACAAGGAGATCACATAATTAAAACCTACCGAGGAAAACAAATAAAGGGCCATTCTTACCTGCCAGATATGGTAGATAAAATACTACTTAAAAGTCAAACCACGGGGCGCCTGGCTGGCTCAGTTGGTAGAGCATTCGACTCTTGGTCTCAGGGTCGTGAGTTCAAGCCCCATGTTGGGTGTAGATTACTTGGAAAAAAAAAAAATCAAACCACAGACTCTTAAAAAATGGTAAATATTTTGGAGGCCATTTATAGGAAATCCTGTATGCAACATTGCTGACAAAAAAAAATCTTCTAGCTACTAACATCTACTGTTGGAGGAGACTGACTAAGAAGTTCTAAAGCAAGTCATTATTTACTCAACATTCACTGAATACTTACTTTGTGCCATGGGAAATGCCAGTTCTCTAGGACACTCGTCAGACAAGGCATAAATAATACATGGACACATAAAGATAATTAGGACAAAAATACCTACTTTCAAGGAGTTCACAGTTTAGTGGAAGAAACAAGATACATAAACAGTGAAGAGGACCCCACTCTTCATAAATTCTACTGATACAATAAGGTAAACAGGGGGCGCCTGGGTGGCACAGCGGTTAAGCGTCTGCCTTCGGCTCAGGGCGTGATCCCAGCGTTATGGGATCGAGCCCCACATCAGGCTCCTCCGCTAAGAGCCTGCTTCTTCCTCTCCCACTCCCCCTGCACGTGTTCCCTCTCTCGCTGGTTGTCTCTATCTCTGTCAAATAAATAAATAAAATCTTAAGAAAAAAAATAAGGTAAACAGATATACAAGGCACAATGGCAGTATAAAGAACTAGTCCTCCATTCTGCCTCTGGGGAACTGGCTGAGAGGTACACCTCACAGAGTTGTGAGAAAGCATGGGCTCACCTGAAGAACTCTAAGAACTTGGGTCTGGCTAGAATACAGAAATATCAAAATGAGGACTAGTGGGGAAGGGCCCAGTAGGCCAGTCAAGCCCTGGCCTTTGTCTGAAACAGGATGGCAAACTACAGAGAGACTAAAGTCAGTGCAGCCCTAACTCGGATTTACAAATCCTAAAGACAGACCTGGTGCTGGTGTGGAGGATGGGCTGAAGGGGCATAACATGCTGGCGGGGCTCAGGCATGAGAAAGCCTGATTGGTATCTCCTTCCCTGTAACTCCCTTCCTCTGACTTGACTCCAAGCTCTCCATTCAAAAGCACCACTCTTGGGGCGCCTGGGTGACTCAGTTGGTTCAGCATCAGACTCTTGATTTCGGCTCAGGTCATAATCTCAGGGTTGTGAGACTGAGCCCAGGGTTGGGCTCCATGCTCACGGTGGAGTCTGCCTGTCCCTCTCCCTCTGCTCCTGCCCCCAGCACTCTCATAAATAAATAAAATCTTTTTAAAAAAAAGTACCACTCTCATCCCACAGCTCTCCCAGGATCTGAAGACCACCACAGCACTACTCTATGCCTGCCTTTCTTCCACATCAGCCCCATGAATCTCCAGCCACGCCTCCAGATTCCACACCATCTGTGTCCATTGGCAACGTGGTGCACAGGCCCTCGGAGAGATGCTACACAGATCTGGTCTGGAAAGCAGAGCTCAGTATGACTATTACTTCTCTTGATCTAGACACTGAAGCTCCTCTTAACTTAATCTAAAGAAAGAAAAGCTGCTTTTCTAGGAGCTACCAGAAGCACAAACTGAGTTCATGGTTACCTAATACTCACATGTCTTTTTCACGAAAATGGCCACTAAGCTGCTTTTTCTCTTTTTTTCCCCTAACATTTTATTAGGAAAATTTTCAAACACACGGAAATGTTGAAGAAACTGTAAACACCTCACTGTTCTTTTTTTTTTTTTAAGATTTTATTCATTTATTTGATAGATAAAGAGACAGCGAGAGAGGGAACACAAGCAGGGGGAGTGGGCGAAGGAGAAGCAGGCTTCCCGCAGAGCAGGGAGCCCAACGTGAGGGTCCTGGGATCATGGTCCTGGGATCATGACCTGAGCCCAAGGCAAAGCTTAAACAACTGAGCCACCCAGGCACCCCCAGTCACACCAGGATCTTGACACTGTCACTACTTTTTCCTTTGAGCGCCTCCTACTCACCTCCAAGTAGAACCTCTTTCCTTTTGTTATATAAATTGTACTGCTGCTTAAAACTATTTAAATTTAATTGTTATTTAATTGATATTTTTAAACCTACTGTGCTTCTTTAAAACAACAGTATCCCAGAGACTGCCCTACCTGGCACAAACAAATCTGTGTCCCTGGGCAAGTTATTCGACCTCTCTGAAATCTCAGTTTCCTCATAGGTAAAATGGGCGGCTAATGCTACCTCCCTTATAAGGATGTTGAGAGAATTAAATGAAGTAATGAACCTAAACTGCTTAGCAAGGTGACAGCCCACAGTAAAGATGGGATAAATGTGAGCTATCACAACGTAGAGAAGAACACACTGCATGCCCCAAGTATGACTAATGTCTTATTAAAATAAAGCAGCAATTCAAAAGGCACTTTGTAAGAGAAACCCTTTATAAAGAATGACTAAAGACTGTTTATACTCACTACTTACATTAAATTATATACTACTGCCCACAGATGTCAACAAACAACACTTGCTTCTGGTTCTTTCCCACTGAAAATTATATATCAGGAAATACTGAAAATATATGGTAGGAAGTTCACTGGAATGATAATCAGGAGACCTGGATTATGGTCGCAAGCCTGACATGTCTGCATGACCTTGGTAACTCATGCTAACTATGTGAGCCTTGTTTATAAGGCAAGGAGGACGGATTAGGATCCCAGAAATTCAAAAATCCTATTTCTTAATTTATACCATTCAGAACCAGGAATCAAAACTACCTTTAAAAAAGAAACTGCTGATTAGGTATGATTTTTTATGCCTATCAATAGCCCACTAAAAATCCAAAAAGGGTTTCAACCCAAACGACCTAGATACATTTCTCTCTTATTTCACAAACTCCATATTTGAAATGTAGGGATTATATTAAAATGTAAAATAAGAACAGACTTAAAACACTGAGGAAAAGGAATCACACAGTCAAGGGAAAATTGAAATTCAGGAAACTAGCCACACTGGAGTCAGTAACTACAGGTTACTAAATGAATCAAAACCAAAAACCAATCTGATAAAAGCATGTGGGCTACAAAACCAAACAGAACACCGAAGAAATTCAGTAAGAAATGTTTTAATTAGATAAATCCTAATGCAACAGGCTGATCCGATAGTGAATTCCTCAACACATACATGTTTCTAACCCTTCTTTTGTAAATTATGACAATCAGAAAAGTGCATTTACATATATACATTTTACAGACTTGGAGCAAGGCTCCACTGAAAAAGTCAAGGCTTACTCAGAGGAAAAGCGTGAGTCCTGTCATGTCAAAACCCTGCACATGTGCAAGTGGGCATGTATGCAAGATGCACAAAACAGGGAGAGGAAGGAGAGAAGCCGAGGTGAAATGCCTTTGGACATAAAATTCTCTGCCTAGTCTAGATCCACATACAAAAGTCCATTACTGCCCAAAATACTTCAATGATTACTAGGCAGCTAACAATTATAATGCTTACTGACAACTTTCAAATGCTTATTTTTATTGTAACACAATACCTTCTCATTTTTAACACCGATTTTTTTTAAGTTTATTTATTTATTTAAGTAATCTCTATATTCAACGTGGGGCTTGAACACATGACCTCGAGATCAAGAGTCACATGGTCTTCTGACTGAGCCAGCCAGGTGCCCTGACACTGATTTTATTTCATGCCTAAAATCAGAGTGTGATTATCAACTAACGTGCACATTTAATACGGTAGTTTGTCTTGTTATGGTATTGTTTCCAGAAATTAATGATCCACATTATGACTTATTGAGGGGGAAAAGTGGCATTCGGCCACCTCTTCTCCACTTCCACCTCCGTGAGAAGGAAGGAACTTCGCCCCAGGGTCCTCTCCTCACCCTAAGGGTGTACCACTCTTAAACACCCCCAGGGTCACAGAAGAAGGAAAAAACAGCTACCTCTCTGATTTCTCCCCACTTTCCCTCCCAGCTTTCTCCTTTCCATCTGGCCATGCTCTGTGAAGGGAGTATCGACAGGAGAAAGGCCACACTGACCAGCCATGCCCAAGTGGATACTGAAGTTAGCAAAAAGGAGCTGAAGGTGAGCAGGGCTAACAGCCCCAAAAGGAAGGTCAGGGGCCAAGTAAGACTGCAATAGAATGCGATAAAAAAAACTGAGCAGGAGATGAAGGATAAAGACCTTTTCAAAACTTTGGCTTTGTTAAGGGGAGACAATCATGAGGAGGTAGAGACACTTTCCTGGTGGTGGTGTTTAAATTATGAGCAAACTGCCTGGAGACCATCGGCCTGCCAGGGAGGAAGGCCGGTGCTGCACCAGCACACCTGATTCTCATCATCACCCTATGTGGCTGGAAAGGAGGAAGAAATTGGGGTTTGGTGATGTAAACAGCTTGCCCAAAGTCTGCGCTCTTTCCACTAAATCACAGCTACTGACTGACAGGATGCTAAGAAAAGGAGTTAATTATCAGCAGCAAAAACTCAAAAGCACAACTCTATACCCATTTAGTTTTGGCCAGAGAGAAGCCCACCAGTATTAATTTATGATTTTTTTTTTAAAGATTTTATTTATTTATTCGACAGAGAGAGAGACAGCCAGTGAGAGAGGGAACACAAGCAGGGAGAGTGGGAGAGGAAGAAGCAGGCTCATAGCGGAGGAGCCTGATGTGGGGCTCGATCCCATAACGCCGGGATCACGCCCTGAGCAAGGCAGACGCCCAACCGCTGTGCCACCCAGGCGCCCCTAATTTATGATTTCTATTACTCTACAAGATTTAACCCAAGGAAATCTTTAGAAACTAGAGGCTCCCTGGATTTTTCAAACTTAGAACCATAAGTCGTCTTCTTACTACTTTCCAAATAATAGCGAAGTATTTTTTAGGTTTTTTTAAGTTTTATTTAAATTCCAGTTAACACAGTGTAATATTGGCTTCAGGTGTACAAGATAGTGATTCAACACTTCCATACATCACCCAATGCTCATCATAAGCACACTCCTTAACCCCCATCACCTGTTGAACCCACCCTCCCCACCTCCCTTCTGGTAACCATCAGTTTGTTCTCTATAGCTAAGCCTCTGTTCATAGTTTGCCTCTTTCTCTCTCTTTTCAAAAAAAAACCTAATCTTATACCAAGACCTCTTCAGATCCATTTCTGGAGATCTCTCTTTTTAACATAAGCTGCTGAAAGGCCGTTAAACTGACAATACTTAACATTCCAGACAAGTGACAAGGCTGGAAAAGGACAGCCTAAAAGAATTTCTGGCTACAGTACACAAATGATTTTTCCAGATTTAGTCCAAAACAAATTGGTTCCCAAAGTTCAAACTCCCAGAATGCAAGAAATTTTGAGTCTTTTCTGACCATTCCCTCCTCAGCCAAGGTTTGTGAATATTTACAAAAAAGAAAACGTTTATTCAGGACCCCTTCAAACCACAGCTTTATGCTCGGAGTTTTGGCAGGCAGTTACATAATTGCACAATGCTATATTCATAAAATAAACCGTCGGCCATATTTTTAATTAAAAACACCAATTCGATATATTTTTATATTTATAACGAACTCTGATTCAAAATACAAAATGAAATATTTTCTTTGCATTTCATTAATCATTCAAATGTAACAGTGTAAAAAATCCTTTAAAAATAAGCTTAAAGGGGGGGGGGGCGACTGGGAGGCTCCGTCAATTAAGCATCTGCCTCCGGCTGAGGTCCTGATGCCAGGGTCCTGGAATTGAGCCCCTCTGTTGGCCTCCCTGCTCAGTGTGGAGTCAGCTTGTCCCTCTCCCTCTGCACCACCCCCCCACTCGTGTTCTTTCTCTCTAATTCTCAAATAAATAAATAAAATCTTTAAAAGAAAGAGAAAGAAAGAAAGAAAGAAAAAAAGAAAGAAAGAAAGAAAGAAAGAAAGAAAGAAAGAAAGAAAGAAAAAGAAAGAAAGAAAGAAAAAGCGAGCTCAAAGGTCCACCTGGCTGGCTCAGTCAGAACATGCAACTCTTTATCTCAGAGTTGTGAGTTCAAGCCCCACTTTGGGTATAGAGCTTACTTAAAAATAAATAAGTAAATAAATTTTTGATTTAAATAAATAAAAAATAAGAAGCTTAAAATTTTAGATTTGAATCACTTCACTAGAAAAACCAAAAGGAAAGGGACAAAGTGTCAGTGAGGACATGAACACCTGGAACTCTCACACACTGCTGCTATAAGTATAAAACAGTACTGTTATTTTGGAAAACATTTTGGCAGTTTTTCATAAATTTAAACACCATATTACCCAGTAATTCAGCCCCAGGTATTTATCCAAAAGAAATTAAAACATATATGCACACAAAGACATACACAAATGTTCACAGCGGCTTTTTAAAAATATATACAATACCCCCAAACCAGAAACATCCCAAATTCCCATCAACAAGGGAATGGATAAACAAACTGTAGCGCAGCTATATAATGAAATAAAATCCAGCAAGAAAAAGGAAGCATCCACTGATAACATGGAACAGCATGGATCACTCTCAAAAGCATTATGATAAATGAAAGAAGCCTGAGGGGCGCCTGGGTGGCTCAGTGTGTTAAGCAACTGACTCTTGACTTCAGCTCAGGTCGAGATCTTAAGATCATGAGATCAAGACCCGAGTTGGGCTCCCTGCTCAGCAGGGAGTCTGCTAGAGATTCTCTCTCTCTCTTCCTCTCCCTTGCTTTCTTTCAAGTAATAAATAAATCTTAAAAAAGAAAAAAGCCTGATACATTCCATTTACATGAAGTTCTACAAAATGTAAATTTTTCTATAGTGGCCGAGAGCAGCAGATTGGTGGTTGCCTGGGGGTGGAAGAAGGGAAATTAATTGAACAACATATAAGGGAACTTTTGGGGGTTATGGAATCTGGACTCTGTATCTGGACTGAGGTGCTGTTTATATGGCCATGTACATGTTCAAACCCCATCACACTGTACAATTAAAATGGAACCATTTTGTTGTATATAAATTATGCTGAAAAACTCATTAAAAAAAAAGCAGTAAAAAAGTTCCTAAATGTTCAACTAAAAAAACCAAAAAATTAGATTAGAGAATTGTTTTGTCAATAGCATAAAGGAAGTCTTTCTAAACTAAACAAGTTAAAATAGATTAGACTGGGTGCCTGGGTGGCTCAGTTGGTTAAGCAGTCAACTCCTGATTTCAGCTCAGGTCATCATCTCAGGGTTGTGAGACTGAGCCCTGCATGCAGCTCCATACTGCTCTATGCTGGGTGTGGAGACTACTTAAGATTCTCTCTCTATCCCTCTGTCCCTTCCCCACACCCTCTTCTTAAAAAAAAAAAATGCGAATTTGAATTCGGTTTAATAAAAATGAAATCTTTTTCAACAAGCATTTCACTGGTTAGATAAAATGAAAATTAATAAAAAATACTGAAGAGTCCTTTTTCCTTATGTCTACTGCATAAAAGGTTGTGGTCTCAACAGTGGAAATTTTGCCCCCTTGGGGACACTGGCTGTCGACACTTGTAGACATTTCTGGTTATCATGATGGGGGTAGAGGCGCTACTGACATCGACTGTGTACAGGTCAGGGATGGTCTAAACATCCTACAATGCACATAACAGCCCCTTTGAACCAAGAACTATATGACCCAAAATATCAATAGTGCCAAGACTTAGAAACTTTGGTGTACAGGGATTGGTTTAAGCCTGGGAAGAAGGGAAGAGCTCCATCTTTCTGTACCTTACCGTACACAGGGCCATATCTGCACAGACATTCTGTTGAGCTGAAAAAGCCAACTCAACAGAATTGGCTGACAGGCAGGGAATGTCTCTGCCACAGGCCTATTACTCCCCTGGGTTTCTGTCCACATTTCCTGGGAAAGGACAGACAGCTCAAAGAAGGGCTCTCTCTGATCTCCCAGAATGAAATGTGAGCAGGAGCCACAGGGCCTCACTGCTTACCTGTACCTTCCTCTGCAATCCCCTTGTTGCCTGGAAGAAACTGACAACATGACGGCCAACCTCCACCATTCTCCCATCCCTCTGAAACCTCGCTGGCACCAGCGAAGGAAAGAAGGGAAACTATATGCCAAGCGCTACGCTGGAAATTTCACACACATCGTTTCATTCAATCCTCCTTCATCTAAAGAGATGGGTACGATTATCAAGTACACCGTAAAAAGGGTAACCTGAGCCTTCAAAGCTGGCAAATATGACAGCAGGGATCTGAGTAGGTCTGACTCCAAAGCCCACCCCACTCCACCACACCTGGGTAACTCCCTGGGTTGTCTTTCTTTATCTCAAGGGGTGGCCTGTACAATGAGACTAGAGGGCCTCTGGTGTGCTCTATGTTCAGAGACATTTAACTATGGTGGGACGTGTCTTGGCAACCAACAGTAGGTATGGCTTATAGCATTCCCTCCTCTCCAGCCCTGCCAGCCCTATTACAGCCTCTTTCTGCGTCAGGGAAAACATACAGCCTGACAACTACCACAGCCTCCTGCCGTTCTCCCCGCCTGCAACACTCCTGTACCACAACTGTTTCTCTACACAGAAGCACAAAACCCACCCTGCCACTCCCCCACTAGGTAATGCCTCACTGCCTGTCTTAGACCAAACACCCCAGTGACCAATACACATCCCTCCAGACCCCAGCTCCCACCCACCCTCCCCACCTGGTTCCCCATTTTACACACAAATGTAGCTACACTCTTTCAAATACCGACACTTCTACTCCCACCACTCGCTATTCCTAAAAGCCCCTTACCATCTTCTTGCCTGAGAAATAACAGCTCACATGTCATGTCAAGATTCAGCTCAAATGACATCTGTGTCATCTGACTTTCTGCTGTGGTGGTACTTCCACCACAGCACTCACCTCACACTGTTTTATCTAGGCAACATTTGGTACACAGTTAGACTATAAAAAAAAAAAAAAAACCTGCTGTTTATCTCAAATTCAAATGTAGTCGAACATCTGTATTTTCTCTGGCAACCTCAGGCCTGGCACACAGTCCCTCCAAATAGAGAGAAAAGGAAAGGCAGCAATTGGCAAGGGAGCAAAAGAACACAAGAAATAATATACAAAGTGAACCATGACAAGAAAGACAGTTAGAAGGCTTATGTTATACTCAACATGAATACTAAAAGCCCAAATCCCCTTGTTTAACACCAGTTCTCCACAAAACAGCCTGGCCTGCAATTCCAAAACCACTCTCTGGGACTCTTCCCCAAATAGCCTAAGTTTAGAGCAGCAGGTCTGTTTCTGTTTCATGAAACCACACTGGTCACCTCTGCCTTATTCACGCAGCTCCCACCAACTGGTGTGTTCTTCCCCCAGTTCCAATGTCCATTCACTGAAAATGCCTCTTCCTTCAAAGCCAATCTCAAAGGACAAGCACAGCTCAAGTCCCCTGAGGTCTAGCTCAGAGAACTTAAGGCACCAATACCAACACTCACACATGGTCTCCCTCTCTTCGTGAGCCCCCCACCCCAGCAATTATCAACACAATTTCAGCTGGCAGTTGTATACAGACTGCTCCCCAAGGCCCCACTGAGGATGCAAATGCCCATTTCTGAGGCAAGGCAGGGTAAGTACCTTAAAGATATCATTTAATAACCGTACAGAGGATGGAACCAAACACCCAATAAACAGACAAAAATCAAAGCTATGAGGTCAACAGCCTGAATCACTGCTGAAAATGACATGTGTGTCATAAGTAAATCTTAGTAAACTCTTTCTAGACAGGACAGTTAACCACCTATTACACAGTTCAGTGCTGTTATAAGACATGCTGTAACAGTGTAGAACTTCTGCTCACTCACTACTGGTAGGATAAGGATATAAGAGGGAAAAAGAGAAAAACAGCAGGAAAGCACTTCCTTCTGAGTTCACAATGTCACAGTCCACACTTCCTTGTTCAAATGCTGAGATACACCATATACCTCAATTACAATGATTTGGTGTTGCCAATTTAGGATCATATTATTTCCCTTCACTGCATGAGCAATATATTGCAAGTTCAAGCAATAAAGCTCAGTCACATGTCAGAATTTCAATATAACATAACCAATCAAATATTAAGAAATCAGAGGGGCTCCTGGGTGGCTCAGTCAGTTAAGCATCTGCCTTTGGCTCAAGTCATGATCCCAGGGTCCTGGGATCAAGCCCCGTGCTGGACTCCCTGCTCAGCAGGGAGTCTGCTTCTCCCCCTCCCTCTTTGCCCCCCCATCTCATGTGTGCGCTCTCTCTAAAAAGGAAAAGAGAACATGTAAAATATGTCTCTGTTTCATTCCAATTCTTTAAAAAGTAAAATTTTGCAACACTACTACATGATGTGAGCAAACTCTGAATTTCAGTAAAAGGTTACTAGTAGCAGATATTAAGAATAATAGATTCCCATACAAACATCACAGCATTCTTACCCCCAACTTAGAAAATGGTAGTCTTCAAATTCTAATATAGGGCTCTGGAAACAAGTCAAAGAAAAGAGACTTTCAACTCAGTAGATTGTTTAAAAAATGTGGCTGTTTTCAAATTTGAAAAGATACAGAAAGCAGGAATAGGACTAGTGAGTAAAAGTTATCAAGAGGCAGATTCTGGGACAGCTAATAACCAGAGATGCCCCCACACCAAATGAACGGCCTTAAAAGTAGTTGGGTCCTCCTTCTTGCTCTTAAAAAGCCTTGCAGTGGGGGCTGGGAGGGCTGATTTATCATGAGACATCAGTGGAAATGGGAAGTTCCTACACTAACCTCGGTTAGCTAGATAGCAGATATTCACAATGGTTCATCTCTAAAGGGTCCAGACACCAGTGGGATAACTTCAGTTATTTTAAAAAGCATTGTATGGTACTTCAGGAAGAATTCTCCTAGCTGACTGTCTCATTTGCTTGTCTCCTGAAGCAACCGTTTTCAGTTCAGCTACCCTCACCATCTGAAAGCTGCCAAGCTTCTGACACAGCATGGCACAGAGACTTAGTCACTGAACAAATACCTAAAGTCTGGGCTTCAGACAAAAAAATTTTTTTTTAATTTTGTAAACAGAAGACAAACTGGTAACTGCTATGCAAAAATTCATCAGCTGTCTGAGAGGTAACAGGTCTTTTCCTTCTTAACTTCACTAATCTCTGAAACCACTTTTAAACATGTGCGGTGACTGAGAATTCTAATGATCCTTTCTCAGAAGTCACTCACGTCAACACAGAACCTGCCACTGCTTACCACCCTCTCTGCCCATTTGTAGTGCATAACTCCTTTGGCCAGGCAAACGCAGCATCTATGTAGCTTTTTCTGTACAAAATTTTGCACAATCACATGCAACTGTGAACAAAATAGGGTAAGAACCTTGGGTGCTTATCTCCAAGGATATAAACCTTGGGTGAGAAAGTAAATACTGAATTAGGCTTTCATCAGAGAATCTCATATTTACATAATAAACCTCTCCTTAACCTATCGGCCCAGTATACAGTTCTCAATTTTCATTTCCAGTTAAAAAAAAAAATCCCTCTAGGAATAGTATAAGAAAAAATTATAAATTCCAAATTCATACTTTACTGTCACTTTATTTAAAATAATACGGGGGGGGGGTGGCACCGGAGTGGCTCAGCCCGTTAAGCATCTACCTTCAGCTCAGGTCATGATCCCAGGGTCCTGGGATAGAGCCCCGTGTTGCGTCCCTGCTCAGTGGGGAGTCTACTTCTTCCTCTGCCTCTCCCCTTGGCTTGTGCTCTCTCTCTCGCTCGCTCACTCTCTCTCTCAAATAAATAAATAAAATCTTTAAAATAAAAGAGAAGGAGGGGTGCCTGGCTGGCTTAGTCAGTGGAACATGTGACTCTTGATCTTGGGGTTGTGGACTGAAGCCCCATGTTGGGTGCAGAGATTATTTAAAAATAGAATCTTTTTTTTTTAAGATTTACTTTTTTTTTTTTTTAATTTGAAAGAGAGCACGTGTACACACGCAAGTTTGGGGAAATGGAGAGGGAAAGAAGCTGAGCAAGGAGCCTGATGGAGAACTCGATTTCACGACCCTGAGATCATGACCTGAGCCCAAATCACGAGTGGGATGCTTAACCATCTGAGCCACCCACGCACCCCCAAAATAAAATCTTTTAAAACAAATAAAATAAAGTAAAATAAAATAATACAGAGGTAACGAGGATATATTCCAAATGTGAGAAAAATGAGCCAAACAGAATTATCATTAAATTTTATCAAGAGGGGCGCCTGGGTGGCACAGCGGTTAAGCGTCTGCCTTCAGCTCAGGGCGTGATCCCGGCGTTATGGGATCGAGCCCCCACGTCAGGCTCCTCTGATATGAGCCTGCTTCTTCCTCTCCCACTCCCCCTGCTTGTGTTCCCTCTCTTGCTGGCTGTCTCTATCTCTGTCAAATAAATAAATAAAATCTTTAAAAAAAAAAAAATTTTTATCAAGAGACCATCTCACATTTAAAACTTTCCTGAGTGGCTTAAGGAAAAAGAGGCAAGAAAGAGAAGAGAGGAGGCCCAGCTAAGAGCTCAGGCAATAAAGGATGTAGAAAGAGGATGCAAAGAAGGGGAGCAAAAGGAGAGAGGACTCTGGTAAAACAGGTCAAGCATCAAGTTTAATCCCCTTACCCATCATCCCTTAATACCCCACAGCCTTTGTTACTAGGTAGTAACCTGAAAGGGGCAGCTCCTTCGATTCTTGGGCAGTTTAGGCAGCCAAATGTCAGTGCAATTGGATCTGCCATTTACCAGAACACCTGCCAAAACAACACAAAATAAATTCCTTCAACTATTTCAATTACAAGAGAAGCAATGCCCACCGAAGTCTTCCATCCTCCAAGCTAAATAGCACCGCAGTTCCTTCAGCCTTACGACAAATGCATTCTAGTTGAAAGGCAGCATGTTATAGTGAAAAGAACATAAGACTTTTAGTCAGAAACCATGGCTCAAATCCCAGGTTGGCCACTGGTTCACTCTGTATTCTTAACCTCATTTCCTCATCTATAAAATTAAGGAAAATAACAGTTGTGCTAACTATCTCAGGATGTGTTGTGAGCGGACCACATCTAATGAAAGGCACACATGAAACAGACACTTCCTCAGCTGCGCTGCCACAGATGCTCATCAGAGTCCACAGCACTATCAACACAGACTTAACAGAATTTATGTACCAGTTCTAGAAGTGAAATTTTGAAACCCAACCCAACTAAGCACATGTGTGATGGCATAGGGAGTCAGAGCAAAAGTCAGGAGAGGAAGTGATTAAGAATCCCAGTGCAGGGGGCGCCTGGGTGGCACAGTCGTTAAGCATCTGCCTTCGGCTCAGGGGGCGTGATCCTAGGGTCCTGGGATCGAGCCCCACGTCAGGCTCCTCTGCTGGGAGCCTGCTTCTTCCTCTCCCACTCCCCCTGCTTGTGTTCCCTCTCTCACTGGCTGTCTCTCTCTCTCTGTCAAATAAATAAATAAAATCTTAAAAAAAAAAGAATCCCAGTGCAGCTAGATAGCATCCTGTCTGACATTTATACTCTACACTAGCCCTTCAGAAATACAACTTTAACATAAACGTCCAGGTTGCTTTTTTTTTTTAATTTAAAAACAAGGAACGTTAGTAACTGAAATGCCAAAAAAACTTTTCTGCAAAACATTTTATTCATTACAATGAAATTCTGGTTACCAATAAATGATCTGCATTCCATCATGATCGAGTTGGGTCTGGCCAAGCAAGCCTTTGAACTAGATAGGTAACAAGAAGGTTGAGTATGTATCTAAAGGGTGCATTTCTAACTTTATTACCAAGTTCAACATAAAAAAACAAAAACAGAACAGAAATGTTTATTTTAACTGCATTACTTCTAGAGCCAACCAAGAGGGGTTAGTGCAGGCCCAATTAGACTGCATATCAATATAAATCTGCCCTTGTGGGGATGGACATCATTTTTCCCTCTAGGCCTAACCACTCTAGAAGACCCAGATTATTTTCCCTAAGCATCAGCATGAATAATTTAGAGTTGGCCTTACTGTAGGTACAACCTCAATAATTCGCACGGCAATATAATAAATACATAAAAGCTCAGAAAGAAAACAAGACTTCTGTACGGGCCTGAAAGTTTTGCCATGTCACCCAAAAGTACTCTTGGCTGCATCCATCAAAACCTTCTAACACATATACCTTACCTGGCTTTTGGTCAAGGGTGTCTATTACTGATCACTAGAGTAACAGGGCTTAGATACAATTTATAAATATGCAATCTTTGGGGTGCCTGGTAGCTCAGTAGGTTAAGCTTCTGACTCTTGATCTCAGCTCAGGTCTTCATCTCAGGGTTGCGAGTTCAAGCCCCATGTTGGGCTCCACGCTAGGCGTGGAACCAACTTTAAAAAAAAAAACAACAAACTTTGCTACCAAGAACTTTCAGGATCATCAGTTTATTCCCAGAAAAACTCCATATCCGCATTTACTATCTGGTTGTTTCCTATTTTTTCCTTTATGAAAATGTTTCTACTTTCACCTGCAAGTGATTAATACTAATACAGACTTACAGTAGCTTCTAACATTTAGGATAATCCCTAGCCTTTAGTACTTCACATACACTACTCAGAAAGCTGCTACAGACTCAAACTACACTGGTAAAACCCTATCTGTATTACTTTTTCCTGACTTCTCACCCACTCCCCCACCAGAAAGTAAATTCTAAGAGTGCAGAGGATTTTGTTTATTTTGTTCAATGTTGTTGTCCCAGAACCTAGAACCATGCCTGGCACTTAAGACCCACATAATAAATACCTGCTGAATTGATGGGGCACCTAGCTGGCTCAGTCAGGAGAGCTTATGATTCTTTTGTTTGTTTGTTTTAAGATTTTATTTATTTATTTGACAGAGAGAGAGACAGCAAGAGAGGGAACACAAGCAGGGGGAATGGGAGAAGAAGCAGGCTTCCCATTGAGCAGGGAGCTGGCTTGATCCCAGGACCCTGGGATCAGGACCTGAGCTGAAGGCAGCCACTTAACCAACTGAGCCACCCAGGAGCCCCAGAGCTTGTGATTCTTGATCTTGGGGTTGTGAGTTTGAGCCCCACATTGGGCACAGAGTTTACTTAAGAAAACTAAATAAAGGGGCGCCTGGGTGGCTCAGTCACTGTGTCTGCCTTCGGCTCAGGGCATCTGCTCAGGGCGTGATTCCTGTGTTCTGGGATCAAGCCCCACATCAGGCTCCTCTCCTGGGAGCCTCCTTCTTCCTCTCCTACTCCCCCTGCTTGTGTTCCCTCTCTCACTGGCTGTCTCTCTCTCTGTCAAATAAATAAATAAAATCTTTAAAAAAAAAAAACTAAATAAAACTAAATAAATAAATATCTGCTGAATTGAATGACTAAATGGTGTATTTTTACTATGAAATACTACTATGAAGCCATTAATCACAATAAGTCAGAGTAATGCCAGCTGATTTAATGGAATTTCCAGAAGTACTAAGTGAAGAAAACAAGAAGTGTCAAAAAAAAGAAAATCCCATTTTTTTAAAAGTATACTCAAAACCTTACATCGATGAGGAGGTGGAGAATCTGAAACCCTCATTCGCTGCTAGTGGGAATGTAAAATGATGCAGCTTTGGAAAACGGTTTGGTTGTTCCTCAAAGTTTAGCATAGCTACCATATGACCAGGTGATTCCACTCTGAGGTACACGCCCAAGAGAACTGAAAATATTCATCCACAAAGAAACCCGTACATGAATGTTCACAGTAGCATTGTTCGTAATCACCAAAAGTGGAAAAAACCCAAATGTCCATCAACAAAGTATAAACTATTATGTGGCCATAAAAGGAATGAAGTACTAATAAATGCTACAACATGAACAATACTTAAAAAAATCACGCTAAATGAAAGAAGGCAGACAAATGAGCACAAATTGTACGACTCCATTTCTACGAAATACCCAGAACAGGCAAATCTAGAGAGATAGAAAGTAGATTAGGTATTTCCAGGGGCTGGAGGGAATGGAGAATTGGGAGTGACTATTAATCAGAACAAAGCTTCTTTCTGAGGTGATGAAAATGCTCTGGAATTAGACAGTGGTGATCAACGCACAACTCTATAGATATACTTAAAACCACTGAAGTATACACTTCAAAAAGGATGAACTTTATGGGATATGAATTATATCTCAATAATCCTGTTATTTTTTAAAAAACATACATGTTTGCAAATGAATACATGAATAATAAAGAATGATGAAGAAGAGTATGGGAGGGAGGAGGGGGTCAAGGCTTAAGGCAAGGAGGAGATTAAAAAACAAAGACTAAAAAAAATGCAAGGCTGGAGGCCCTGCATGGGGGGACTGGGCAAGGCTGAATAAACCAGCAATGAGGTGAGCATGGAGAATAAAAAGGAGGGAGCTAGGCTGGCAGGTAATTGGTAACAGGGGAGACAGAGGAGACCTGGGTACCTGTAAGGATTCAATGGAGTCTGCAGGAAACTCGGACCGCCAGAGAGGGAGGACAAGAAAGAACATGGGAGAGAAGATTTAAGGCTGGCTCAAATCCACTAAAGCTTAAAAAAGAAAAGTGTGCAAGAAGAAAATCCAATAGGTTCTGCTCAAGAATCGCTGAGCCTGGTAAGATAAAACCAAACCACAAGGAGAAGCTTCCAGGGAAAGAGGGAGTGGGACTCAGGACACTGGCTGTCTCCGACGTAGGAAAAAGGGGCATCTCTTGGGAGAAAGTGTCCAACTGTGACTGTTCCTGGAAAAAAAAAAAAAAAGCAGCCCCAACGGACTGCCTCGGAAATTCTCAGTAGAAGAGGTGCGACTGGAAAATGGCTGACTTGGGATTTTATCCAAGAATATGAGAAGGGAGAGGAAGAAACGGACTTTTTTAACCTTTTTTATTTAACAGTTTTATTTTAACAGTTTTAATTTAAAAACTGCCAGGTTTTCTGAATGCCTCTTTCTTAAGCTTAACCAGGGTCTTTTTTTTTTTTTTAAGATTTTATTTATTTATTTGAGAGAGAGCGCGTGCAAGAGCACACAAGCAAGGGGAGTGGCAGAGGCAGAGGGAGAAGCAGGCTCCCCACCGAGCAGAGGGTGGGACTGGATACTCGATACTCGATACTCATTTCGAAGACCCTGGGATCATGACCGAAGCCCAACACAGACGCTTAAACAACTTGAGTCGCCCAGGTGCCCTTAACCAGGGTCTTTTTATTTTTCTTTGTAAAACCTCAGTTCTTTTGAAAAGAAGTATAACATGGGGCCTTCTTGTAAGAGACAAGGTATCTTTCCCCATTATCATTTTTTCTCAACATTTTATTTTTGGGGCACCTGGGTGGCTGAGTGGGTTAAGCATCCAACTCTTGGTTTTGCTCACGTCATGATCTCACGGGTCGTGGGATCAAGCCCCGACTGGAGAATACACATTCAGTGGGTAGTCGGCTTGAGCATTCTCTCCCCTCTGCCCCTCCTCCCACTCACATACATACACGTGCACACAAGAGCTCACTCTTGAAAATAAGTCTTTAGGGGCACCTGGGTGGCGCAGTCGTTAAGCGTCTGCCTTTGGCTCAGGGCGTGATCCTGGCGTTCTGAGATCGAGCCCCGCATCAGGCTCCTCCGCTGGGAGCCTGCTTCTTCCTCTCCCACTCCCCCTGCTTGTGTTCCCTCTCTCGCTGGCTGTCTCTGTCAAATAAATAAATAAAATCTTTAAAAAAAAAAAAAAAAAAAAGAAAAGAAGTCTTTAAAAAAAAGAATTTTATTTTTAAATAATCTCTACACCTAACATGGGGCTCAAACTCACAACCCCGAGATCAAGAGTCAAACGCTCTCCCCACTGAGCCAGCCAGGTGCCCCTCCCTTTATCCCTTCTGTTGTCCCTAGGCTATATGCACAACAGACAAACTCGCAATTTAATATTTTTATTTCTTAAACCTTTACTGTCCAAACACATCAAATCAAAGCAAAAACGAAAAACCCAAGGTGGAAGGTATCCAAGGAGAATGGGGGAAGCAATACTGAACAAATGCATATTCCTTCTGGAGCTACGAATAAAGATAATGCCCACCTGGTTTCTGGGTTATCAAACACATATGAGAGTCCCCTCCTTCAAGAAATGATTTGAGTTAGACACTAAGATACAACTAAACAGACTTTGCAAATTGGTGTGTACAACTGGGAGATGTCTCACAGCTGGAGAGGTCAAGTGCACCTGGAGTGAAACTCCTAAGGGCAAGGACTTAGGGATCTCTACTTACTTGGTAGTGCTGACATGCCTAGCACATAAGGAACGCACCCAGCAGATATAACCACCTCTGGTCAAGCCACACACTCTGCTGTGCACTGTGACGTCACTGGCTAGTGGAGGGAACAGACAAAACACAGGGCACCAAATCCTTACCAGACAGGGAGCTGGACAAGTATGCAGGAGATAGGTCAAGAGATGCCTTCAAGGCAAGGTAATATCTAAGCTGAGTATGAAGGTGATGACGGGATGAAGTGAGAGAAGAACATTCCAGCAGAGGGAGACATGGAGCCTGGAGAGAGTTAAGGGACCAAGAGTGGTTCAGCAAAACTCAGTGAAGCACCAAAAAGGGGGCGTGGGAGGATGAGAATGGAGGCCAGAGTCCAGTGATGAAGCATCCTGGATACCAAGATAAGGATTAGTAAATCTGATTATGAAAATAGTGGGAGCCATTGACAGACTTAAAATTGGTGGTGGGGACGTGAGGTGACTATGAACCGATGTATTTTAGAAAGACAGAGGTAGGAGCAAACCTCTGGATTTAACCAGAAAAGAACTACAATGACAATGTGGGAAAAACACTGTTAACAGATCTGCACTCTTTTCTAGTGGACAAATTTTCTTTTTGGAGTTACCCAATTGTTTTCTAAAAATAGAGAACTCAGAGGTGGCTGACAGCAGTCAGTCCTCTAAGTACAGAAATTAGTATTACAAAGAATTAGAATGCATTATTCATTTTAACTCAAGATGCTTTTAAAATGTGTTTGATACATTTAGATATCCTACAGTTTCGTGAGTACCAAAAAAGAAAGAGTTACGATAACTTTAAATCTTATCTGTTATTAACAGCAGACCAGAATGAATTTTAAAGACTTCACAGACACAAAGATCATCTGCTGCATTCACTTTGGAACGAACCATTGACACTTCTTCCCTCAGCACATCTGAAATACAGTCCGTAAGCCTAATTTCTCAATGGTCATGTTGTTTCACAGCAAAAGACTGCGGCCACAATACTAAAAGATTTTTGAGCTGAGAGAGAAACCCCATGGGGGTTCCTTACCTCAGCAGCTAGTCTATTCACCACTAACAATTCCAACCACCAGGAGGAATTTCCCTGCCTAGGCTTATTTTGTTGGCACAAGCACACACGAAAAAATATCCTGACATTTTATATCCAGTAGGAAAAAATAATCAGAATAGTAACATCTTTAATACCAAGCAAATTTAACCAATTTTCCCAGTTGCCTGTGGATTTGGACAGATGGCCAAAAGTAAACTCATATTTACTCTACAGAATAATCTGTATTTTAATCTTCTTAGCACCAAAAGCCCAGGGAACTTTTTCCTAAACTCCCTAACAACAATAGCAAAACAAAAGATTTTAGGCTCTCTTTATTTCTAAAAATATTTTATTGTGATAAAATAACCAACCTTGTATTTGCCATTTATAATCACCATATACCACCATTTACTATCAACATCATTTCATAAAAGATGCTTAAGTTCAACACCAAGAAAATGACATATATGCACACACACACATATTTTAGAAAGGGCAGTCCTTTTATTGAATAAATTTTGTTTAATAAAAAACTCCCTCACATTGTCCTTGTTTTTCTCTATACGCTAAGGCCCATTCAACACTCCCTTTCAGAGGTCTCATCAAGAGTCTCCAAAATTTGTTCTCACCAGTTTTATGACGGCCTCACTCGCTGTCTTTGGGGAGGGACCACAAACAATGCCATGGAACTGATGAGAAGACCCAGTTCTACTACGAGTGGAAGAGGACTCAGTAGACAAGGGTCCATTAAGTGTTAAAAGTGGCAACTGGAGCTCGTTTCCATCTCTTTCCTCCTCCCCTACCCCCCACACTTTACAGATAGGGAAAGGAAGGTCCAGAAAGGAAAACCAATTTGCCCAAAGCCATAAAACCAAGAGAGTATCTCTAGCCTGCTGATACCCTGGCACCAGTCCTCTACTGAACTGGACAGTTTGCGTAATACTAAGTACAAGTCAGCCATGTGATTTAAATATGTATATGGTTTGGGGCACCTGGGTGACTCAGCCAGTTGGGCATCCCACTCTTGATTTCTGCTGGGGTCGTGATCTCAGGGTCCTGGGATGGAGGCCCAACTCCATGCTCAGTGCAGAGTCGGCTTGACATCTTCTCCCTCTGCCCCTCCCCCGACTCGTAGCCGTGCACACACAGCCATGCATGCTCTCTCAAAAAAATAAATCTTTAGGGGCGCCTGGATGGCTCAGTCGTTAAGCGTCTGCCTTCGGCTCAGGGCATGATCCCAGAGTCCTGGGATAGAGCCCCATATCAGGCTCCTCCACTGGGAGCCTACTTCTTCCTCTCCCACTCCCCCTGCTTGTGTTCCCTCTCTCGCTGGCTGTCTCTCTCTGTCAAATAAATAAACAAAATCTTTAAAAATAAATAAATCTTTAAAAAGTAAAAATAAAAAAATAAATATGTATATGGTTATATGGCAAGTCTTATGTATTATGAAAACCCAACCCTGGTAGTACTTTTGAACCGAAGCAATACTATCAGCTGAGTCATGTGAAATTAAGGATGTACTGTGTCAAACTGGTTATAAAGAGAACCTGTGCTTCACAGAAATCCCATCTCAAGACAACACTATGTAGATACACACCCTAAAAATTCAAGTTTAAAGCATTTCTATGCCACAATATTCACTTTCTTAGTGAAATTGAATGTCAAGAAAATCCCTACATACCTAGAGTATACACAGGCTATTAAGAAACATTTTCCAGCTACCTAAAGTTGCTGAGTCTTTAAAGACTCTCCTTGGTGTAGAAAAAAATCAAAGGGGGAAAGGAGACATTTTTAAAGAGGAAAAAATTACTGGATCAGTTAGCTATTTCTTTACCAAAAAAGATTTTCCCCAAATCAATACTCTACTTCTCCTTACAGATATACCTGTCAGTATTGGTTTGACTATTTCATAACCTACATGTGTTATGCTGATGTCTGCTGATGTCTACAAAGCTCTGATTTCATCTCAAGATACATCCTCCTGGCTGACAGCAAACGCTGTTGGGCTCTGCAACATTTTTTAGTTTCCTGAATCCGTTGTAAACTTAGAAAACATTATCAATGGCTTGAGGTGCTCTTTCCACAACACATTTTTCCCTGTAATCAATATAGGGCAGCGAATTTACGGGAATTTTTCCTGGACCCTCCCGTACTTGCCGGCAAATTACCAAGGGCATCAACAAATCAAAGCTCTCTATATTTGAATGATCACAGGAATTCCTACTTGGTCTTGTAAATAGGCTGAAACTGCGTGGAACTGATTTATTTTCTAGTCATCTCCAGGAGAGGTGCCAAACAATGAACTGTGATGTCTCATATATAACCACTTATGCCACACAATTAACAGATTGAGGGAAATGCAAAATTCCCTCAACAAAACACCAGATTATCCATATCCAACCCGATGCAATTAACCAGGTCTCAGGAACAAAACGACATTCCACTCGCTTAAGGATGACCTCTCTTCTGCGCGGGGCGAGGGTGGGGGCGCGTGCCCCCGCGGAAGCCGAGCCCGCAGGAGGCCCGGGGTCCGCCGCCCGCGGCCCTGCTACCCAAGCCGAGTCCTCGGGGCCCCGGACAGCGGTGTCTCCGCCGGGAGAAGGGGACCAAGGGATCAGGGCTATGGGGCGCCGGCCCCAGCCTCTTCTGGGGCGCGGGGAGAGCAAAGCGCGAGGGTCTCGCTCAGCCCCTTGGCTCAGAGGGACCAGCAGACGGGGCGGG
>NC_048231.1:42352461-42388323 GCF_002007445.2 Ailuropoda melanoleuca
CTGGGGTCTGCGGGGCCGTGGGCCTGGCTGCGCGGGCGGCGCTGAGGAGATGGACAGGCCCGCCAGCGCACACTGAGGGGACCCGGCCCTGGCTCTTACCGCGCGGCGCCGCCTCGCTCGCTCGCTGGCTCCGGGATGGGGCCGGGCGGCGAGCTCGCCCGGTGGCGCGGCCCGAATCCGTTGAGTCCGGCCTCAGGGCAGCAGCCAACCCCGCGGCGCCGTTCGCCCGGCCCGCCCTGCCTCCTTCGCGGCCCCCGCCCTCGGTCCGCCCCTGTCCCGCCCCACAGTGCCGCCACCGATGGCGCAGGCGCCGCAAGGCCCCGCCTACATCCTGCCGCCGCGCAGGTCCCTACGGCCCCGCCCACTCAGCTCGCGTCCCTCCCATCTCTGGGTAGCGCAGGCGCCCTGTCACCCGGCCAGCCACAAAAAGCGGCTCCAGCAGCCTGTACGGACGCGTCGGTGTTTGCGCTGGAGCCGCGGATGGCGGATGCTCCTGAATGCTGTGTACGACCGGGCGGGGTGATGAGTGTAGAGCTCCGTCGTCCCAAAACCTTACCTCAGCCAAAGGCCCCACCTTTCGTGTGCGGCACGGATTTACAGTGTGCCAAGGACGGTGCTGGGAGACGAACGAGACAGTGGTGATAAAAACACACAAGCCCTGCCCTCCTGGCGCTCCCCGTGCGGCTGGGAACACAGACACTAAGCAAGTGAGCCACCAAAAACATGAGGCTAAATATCCTTTATCAAGTAAAGGAAGTTCTGGTAGGGCACGGTTGTCATACAGGTTTTTTTCCTTATATAGTTTGAACTACATTAATAATTTTTATTACATCTTAATTTCCCAGAAAAAAATCGGACTTGATAAAATTTTAATACATTCTTGGACTATTCGCTAATACTTTATTTAGCATTTTTGCATATATGTCCGTAAGTGATTTTGGCCTTTCCTTTTACTTTCTTGTACTGTCGATGTCTGGTTTGGTATTAAATTTATAATCAAGTCACAATGAGTTGAGGAGACTTCTGTTTTCTTGTTTATCTGGAAAATTACGTATAAGAGGATTTTTCTTTTCAATGTTTGCTGAAGTTGCCTATAAAATTATCCAGGCCTGGTTTTTTTCTTTGATTTTGTGTGTTTTGAGACTTTTGAGGGGATAGGATGCAGATTTTAAACTAAGCATTCCATTTCCATTTCTTGAATGGTTCTAGATTTGGACAGATTTTTTTTTTTTTTTGAGTAGGCTCTATGCCCACTGTGGGGCTTGAACTCATTACCCTGAGATTAGGAGTCGCATGCTCTACCGGCTGAGCCAGCTAGATACCCTGAGACAGAATTTCTACTTCTCCCTGTATCATCTTTGCTAAACTATTTTTGCAGGAAAGTGGCTATATATTGATGTTTTCGAAATTGTTGGTATGAAGTTGTTCATATTCCCTTATAATTTTTTTTAAATTTTATTTCAGAAGGCATCCATTCCTATAGTCCTCTTCCCAAATGCAACTAACTGTATTCAGTTTCTTGATATCCTTCTAGAGATACGTTATGAATATAAACAAATATGCAAAATAAACAGATACGTTCTTTTGCTTCTTTTTTTTTTTTAAGATTTTGTTTATTTATTTGACAAAGCGTGAGAGCACAAGCCAGGGGGAGCTGAAGGCAAACGCTTAACCGACTGGGCCACCCAGGCGCCGGGTTATCCCCTGCTTTTTGAAAGTTTGTGTTATGCCACTTCACATTTACGAAAGACATACATCGTTACCTGCTTTTGCTACCCTAAAGAAATGCAAAGAGGATTTTCGCTTTTATGAAAAAAGGTGAAAAGCAACAATAGTGTTGTTTGTTTTGCAGAGGAGGTGGACACTCTGAGCAGCAAGAGTGGCACTGCCAAACTCCCACCACGGGAAGTACTCTCAGCATCCCAGCGTCAAGCTGCCATAGGCTTGAACTGTGTGAGCATTTCTGCTTTATCTCCGTTTATTTTGTGCATCTGTTAGCAAGATGTGTCCTAAGGCATAAGAAAAGCCTCAGAGGTTATTTTTGGGGCCTGGGAGCACGCAGAAATGTTTTCCATATAAATAAATGGTATTTGCGTCTTTGCTTTGTGCCATTTCAGTGTATGAAAGATTTCATAGTAACAGTCTACTTTTAGATCGCAGGGGAAACCCATATTCTTTCTGCCTTCTTTCACTCCAACGTTAGGTCAGTGGGATTCATCTGTCTTGTTGCATCCATCTGTGGCATACAAAATTAATAATATTTGGTTACGGTATAATGTTCTGTTGTATGAATTTACCATACCATACTTTACCCATTTTCCTACTGTTGGGCCTTTGAGTTGTCTCCAGTTGTGAGCTGTTAGTGGAAGGAAAATTGCATGATGCAAAAGTGATTCCTAGATTCTCCAGTGGAAAGCTGTGCGTACTTGGAACATGCCCTTCTAGGTTATCTGGTTCTGATTTTGTGGGGGCTCTGAGCATTTTATTGTCTTTGAACTCTTTTACAACTCTGTAAATTGTGGAAAACTGATAGCAGTGCAAATGGTTCTTATCTAAGGACAACCCTCCCCCACAGTGGAAAAGTCAGTTTTGCCTCCATTTGCAAATTTATCTCAATATTTCTGCTCTATAAACGTGTGACCTTTGGATCCTCCTTTGAACTGATAGTAACATCTTACTGGTTCCCTCGTTTAATTAACGAGTTAAGTAAACTCTTCGAGTTAAGTAAACTCTTCGCTACAGGTTTATTTTGTATTTGCATAAGGGTCATGATTTTAGTTTTTTTTTTTAAGATTTTATTTATTTACTTAAGAGAGAGCGGGAGAGAGAGAATGAGAGAGAGAGAGCACGCGCAAGCACAGGGGAGAGGAAGAAGCAGACTCCCTGCTGAGCAGGGAGCCCGAAGTGGGGCTGGATCCCAGGACCTGGGATGGTGACCTGAGCCGAAGGCAGATGCTTAACTGAATGAACCACCCATGTGCCCCAATTCTACTTTTTAAAAAACTTATCCTCAAACACTAGAAACAAAGTTCCTATAAACATTCCTGCACACAGCAAAGCACTTTTAATGAGCCAAAACTACTGACCTAAATGTTCTCACATTGAAATTGCAAAGCAAAAGAGCCATTTTTGACCAAGCAGGAGGCTGCTGACATTTCCTGAGCAGCCCCCAGGCCTGTGGAACTAGACCCTGTGCCTGGGGCAGGGGCTGGGGCAGAGATGGCTTTGACCAGGTCCTAGCCTCTAAGAGTCCTCTCTGGCGGAGGGGCAGTGTGAACTGGCTAGATCAGGTGAGCTGTTGCTGAGGTGTCCTGGAGGAATCAGCAGCCTTGTCAGAGGACATGGTATTTCAGCGGCGTTTCCATGAAGAGAGGGCACATCTGGGACAGTGGACGGCAGGAGAAAGAGCAAGGAACCTAAGGCAAACGGGGCATCCTCTAGAGCAAAGACTGAAGGAGCAGGGCAGCAGGGAGCATGGCTGTACCTACAGGGGTGGGGGTGGGGGCAGAGCAGGGAGAGTCTTCCCCACCAGGCCTTGGAACTTGGGTTCGGTAGTACAGACAGGGACTAGTCACTGCACCTTCGGGACCAGGAAGTGACATGCTGCAAGATTGCCTTTGGAGGGCTGGCCTCGTGGCATGCACAGGATAGGGAGGGTGACCCTCACAGTCAGGGGACCTGTTCGTGGTTCTGGGTGTTGGGGAGTGTGGGAGGTCTGAGCTAGTGACAGGGTCAGAGGGGAGGAGACAGATCTGAGGGTGGGGCACACAGAACCATCTGGACTTCATGCCAGTCTACAGCTGGGCCTCAGTGCTGGCATCTGGGTGGTCCCATCAGCCTCATCCATACTCCATTCTTTGTCCTTGCTCATCCTCCTTGGCTCCCCAGAACCAGAGGGCCAGAAAAAGTAGGCACTTGGAGCAGCTAATGGCCTGAATCAAGAGAGGTCCTGGGGAAGCAAGTGGCTGACTGCCTATGCAGGAGGTCACCTATCCGTGTTTGAGCTCCTGCCAGGGCCCAACCTCTAGCAGGCCATGGCCACCAAGTGGCAGGGTTTGGGACACTGTGATGATCAACTCGTGGGCTGAGGGTGCCCTTCTGGTCAGGCCCTGCTGACCGTGCCATGCTAGCATCTCATCACCATGAAGATGGGCTGAGCTGCACAGCCTGGAACCCCTTTGAGCTCAGTGTTGCTGGTTTCCCGCTAACCTGCTCAGCTCACCCCAATCACTGACTGCCCCCTCAAGCCCAGCTGCTTCATCAGCACCACAGCTGGAGGAGTCAAATGTCAGGGGCCGTAGGCCAAGTTTTGATCGGACAGTTCCAAAAGTTAGCAACAGTTAGCAAACCATCAGCTTCAAGTGCCAGGACGTGGAGCTTAGGATTCTTGACATGCCTCCCTCAGAGCCAGGGGAGCTCTGGGTCCCAGGAAATATACAGCTGTCAGCTGAGCAATGATGTGTCTGCAAGCAGAGATGGGCTGTTCGCCTTCCATGGCCATGCTGCTCGCTCCAGGAGGGACCCATGTGCCAGCGAGCATGGCCTGAAACCGCAGAAGCTCCTTGGGATGCCCAGCTGGCCTACAGGCGACCCAGAAGAGATACAGGAAGGGAACCTACTCTGGACAAGGCATCCACCTCCCTTATGGCCTATAGCGATCAGATGTAACCAGACCCTCTTCCGACACGGTCAGGGAAACTGAGGCCAGTGAGAAGGGAACAGAGCTGCTGCTTCTCATGTGTCAACAGTTCTGTGGGTCCCCAGACTTGAGCTCAAACCCTGGCTCAGACAGCCACTAGCTATGTGACCTCAAGCCTATTCCCCAATCTCTCTGTGCCTCCAGCTTGTCTGTGAACAAGGGCAATACTCCCATACCATTTGGGGTGCTGGGGGACTAAATAACAGGGTTCAACCCTATTCTGTTCTCCCCATACACCACACTTCTCTTCAAAGTCTTTGGTACACAGAAACCACACGGCTAATAAGCAGTAATGATGCGCTTAGTGTCTGCCCATGGAGGCTGTAAACATCCCAAGGGCAGGGCCTGGCATATGGTAAGGGCTTGGGACGTGGTTCCTCTTATCATCTCTCAGTGTCCAAGTCCCCATCCACAGAAAGCAACAACCCTGTCCGGCTTCCTGATTCAACCCCACCCAGCACTAGAGACCTCTGGAAAACAAATACGCATCTTGTTGGGGACATGGGGACAGCAGGGATAAGCTAGGGAGCCAAGCAACGTGAAGCGCCTCAGGTTTGAATAATGTTCACTGGCCTATGTCTGGCACTTCCCAGTGTCAGTGTCTAACCCAGCCCTTATTTCCCAGGTCAGTGAGGTTCAGCGAGAGAAATTAGCCGTCCAAGAGGTACGACAAGTCTTGGCTTCTAGATCCTGGGTTTGCACCCCCAGCTGGTGTTACCACACCCCTAGCAAAGGAGCCTCTTGGGAATTCTTTGCACAACCCAAGGCTCCAAACATGCCTGCGTCTCTGAGAACCATGTTCAGGACTTGTAGCTCTTTTGGAATAATTCTCCCTTTGAGGGTAGATTTCACTGTGGGGAAATTTTAACCAAATGGGTAAAAAGAGAGAGGCATAGGGGTGCCTGGGTGGCTTGGTCAGTCAATCGTCTCTTGGTTTCAGGTCAGGTCATGATTTCATGGGCACGGGATCAAGCCCTGAGTGGGGCTCTGCGCTCAACATGGAGTCTGCTAGAGACCCTCTCCTTCTCCTTCCCCCTCTGCCCCCCCACTCATGCATGCGCATGTGTGCTCTCTCTCTCTCTCTCTGCCTCAAATAAATAAATTTTAAAATCTTTTTTTTTTAAGACTTTATTTATTTGAGAGCGAGAGCGCGTGCACAAGCAGGGGAGGGGCAGAGGGAGAAGCAGACTCCCTGCTGAGCTGGGAGCCCAATGCAGGCCTCGATCCCAGGACCCCAGGACCATGACCTGAGCCAAAGGCAGACACTTAACTAACTGAACCACCTAGGCGCCCCATAAGTTAAAAAAAGAGGATATAACAGTACATTATTATCCTGTTTTAAACTCAAAGCACACTGCTTTTGCAGGAAAACCAGAAGGTAATTCAGAGAAGTTCTAGGAAGATCTGGAGGAAAGAAAGACACGCCCATTGAGAAAACATTAAAACGGCCCTGGGGGATTAATTTCCAAACTGGTCAGTAGGCCACACCTGTCACAGAAGCCAGGGGAGGAAGGGACCAGCAGGAGGAACAGGTAGCCATGTCACAGGTGGTCAGGGCAGTGAACAGCCTTTGGCTTCCGGCCAGAGCCAGGCTGACCTGGACACAAAGGAAGTGGGCACTGAGGGGCAAGATTGCAAGGGCGGGTGGCCCTTCCCAGGAGCTTGATGATAAAGGAGAAGGAAACGGGTGTAACTAGGGGGACGGAGGGGTCGAGAAAGGGCTGTTTCTTACTTCTCTCCTACTTTCTGGGAGCTAGAAGCTAGCTGAGTGTGTTTATGGGGCAGTGGTATTGGGATTTGTGGGGTGTCCCGATGGGGTGGAGGCTGGTGGTACAGGCATGGGAACGAATGGAATTTTCCCTTTTTTGGTCCCTGGGCCTGGTTGTAAGTAGCCCATTGGTCTATCAGGGTCTGTGGCCCTTTCGAGGTGGGTCGCTCCATGAGCCTGTTTGTATTCAGCCTGGGGGTCACCGTGGGACTGTTTGCCTCAGTTTCCCATTGCTCAAGCCTGTTGCCCAAAAGCAGCCTTTGTAGGATTCTGGCTGAGGAGGGGCACATTTGCAGAGGTGGGACACATGGGGTCTACAGGTCGAGCTGCCTGAGGGGACAGGCCAGGAAGGCGCTCTCGACTTCTTTGGGGTCTTTTGTGGGCAGGACTGGTGGTGGGAGAGGGGCCAGAGGACAGGGGCCAAAGCCCCCAGGCTGGGTTGTGTATGGTGTTTGGAGATGACCCCTGTGTCTCTCTCCAAGGTCCCCGCCCCAGGCTTTCGGCCTCTGGCCCCAGGACACAGGAGGGTAATCCATGTCTGCCCTGAGCAGGAACACACTGGGAGGTGGGAGAACAGGAGAGGAAGCTGGAAAGCCAGAATCTGGCCACGGTGTTGGCCTGACTAGCAGGGTGACTGTATTGGTTTCCTAAGGCTGCCATAACAAAAGATCACTAATGGGGAGGGGTGGAGAACTCAAAACGACCAAAATGGGTTCTCTCATAGTTCTAGAGAAGCCCCAAACCCGGGTGTTAGCAGGGGCAGTTCTTTCTGGATTCTTGGAGGGAGAATCTGGTTCCTGCCTCTCTCCTGGCTTCTGGCTGCCAACAGTCCTCAGCTCACAGATGCATCATGCCAATCTTGGCCTTCATCTTCATATGGTGTTCCCCCTGCCTGTCTCAGTGTCTTTTCTTCTGTCTTTTATAAGGACACTTGTCATTGGTTTTAGGGCACACCCTAATCTGCAAGGATCTCATCTTGAGATCCTTACCTCAATGATATCTGCAATGACTCTTATACCAAATAATATCATATTACGAGGTTGCAGGTGGACATATCTTGAGGGGGGAGCACAATTCACCCATTACAGGGACGATGGAAGAGCCACTTCCTCTTTCAAAAGCCTGGTATTGTCTGAACACGAGAATGCTCTCGTGAGGAGAATCAGACAGAATGATGGCCATGAGCCAGCTCTAGGGACCACATGGTCCAGCTGGGACAGGTATGTGGTTTTAGTCCTAAGCACCTTGAGCGCAGAGGTCACACACTACCGAGGCCAAAAGCCACAGCACACGCCTCCCGGCAGTGCACACCAGTCTGTCCGGCATCCAGCCTTGTTTGCCCGTTAGGTTTTACTCCACCAGGGCTTAGGAAATCCTCAGTGTCCTGAGGCCTCCCCGCCTCTACCACATTTTGGCATCAGCCTTGACCAACCTCTCAGGTGCTATAATTTCTCACCCACCCACCTGGCCCAGGAGGCACAGGACTTGGCCCTGAGTTAGGAACTCAGGATTCTGGGGGAGGGGGTCCCGAGGCTCAGAAGCTGAGGGGGTGGGGAGAGGTTGCTTGGGGGCTTTGGGCCTATAAAGATCACCATTGTCTGGGGACCCTCACAGCGAGACCAGCAAGCATGTGGGCCTGAGCTTGGGATGACTCCGTAAATGCCATATCCGGGCGGTGGCTATGGTTAGGTCACCCACTGGAGCCATGGAGTGACTCTGAATTAGAAGAGATTGGCATCGACTGTAAGGGGAAGAGGAGGCCACAAAATGTGTTTGTCTGTGAGGTTCACTGATGAGGCCTAGACGAGGGCAGTGACAATCCCTCCCCTCTGGGTGGTCACCCTGGACCCACTGGAGCAGCATGGGTGGACTTGGATTCCAAGCTTGGTTCCACATTCGGGAGTTCAAAGGGCCAAAGGCCAGAGGCCATTGTATTAGTCAGCTTAGGCTGCATAACAAAACACCACAGGAGGGAGGGGCTTCTCCTGAGGCCTCTCTTCCTGGCTTGTAGAGGACCACCTTCTTACTGTGTCCTCACAGGGCCTTTCCTCTGCATGCCTGTGTGTGGGGAGAGAGAGATCCATCGCTGGTGTGTCTTCCTCTTATAAGGACACCAGTGCTATCAAATGAGTTCCATCTCACCTTAGTCACCTCCCTAAAGGCTTCCATCTCTGAATATAGTCACATTAGGGGTTAGGGCTTCAACATATGAATTGCAGGGGACCACAATTCAGTTTGTAACATGACATAGTGGAAAACTCCAAGTCAGCCATGAAGAGGGTGTGGAGCGTGTGGGTAACACCAGCTGGGCAGAAGAGGGATTTGCCTCATGTTGGCATGGCCCCAGCAGGAGGCAGGTTTGACACAAGGGGACATGTGGGGGGGCTGAAACTCAGAGGCCTGAGACCCGCGTGCCTGGCAGGGCGGTGAGGGCTCCCAAAGTCATCACTCTTGGACCAGGAGCCCCAGGAGTTGTTTCCTGGCCATCACCAGGTGAAAGGGCCCCAGTTGGGAAGTGCAGCCCAGGAGTGTTTACCTACTGGAGAACACAAACAAAGGTCATTGATACCTTAGCTTGTTCCAAATAACTTCTGCTCACCACTCCCCAACATTGTCAATACTGTGTTCAGAAAAATAGAAGGAACAGCAGCTCCTCCCCTGTTTTTCTCTCCTTCTGACCCATTTCCCCGTGGAGTTGGGAGCAGGGGATCACTGGGGCACAGGGCAGCCACAGATCAGAGCTGAGACAGCAAATCCTGAGGGGGGTCTGTCAGCACTAGCCTATCATGTAATTTAAATCGTGGCTGTACTTAAATGAGCACCGGCAGCACCTGCTTCCCTCTGGGCGGGTCTGGATTGCCCCTGCTGGTCCTGGGGGGCCGTGCCACAGGTTTGGGAGGTCCACGTGTCCATGGCACTCAAGCCCTTCACCCCCAGGGAGTTCCTGGGTCTGGGGTGGCCACCATCCTGGCACCTCCGCTTCTGTGGCTACTCAGTCGGCAGCTACTTGGGAACTGAACTTGTTTAGGCCCCGTTCCCAAAGCCCCCTTTGTCCAGGATCCCATTTGAACTTACACAACCCCAGCTGCCAGGCTCGGGTTTCAACAAAATGACTGAAAACCCTAAGGAAGAGTTTCTGGTCAGGCGCTGACCAGTTCCCCACACAGGAGGGGAACGGAAAGGAGCTGGTTTGCGGACTGAGCCTTCACTGTTCTAGCTGAACGGGTCCAAGAGGCCCCAAGAAGGCCTTTCTCGGGATGCATGGCCGCGTGCTGTCTAGGCGGCTGCCTGGCGCGGGGCGCTCCATGCAACTTGTTCGGGAGTGCACAGAAGAGCAGCTGGTTTCCTTTGCAATCTGGACCCATCTGAGGGGCGCAATAGGGCTCTGTCTTCCCGGAAACCATTTACATGGGTGCCTGTTTGTCATGGTCCTGGCTGCCTTTTCGGGTCTGAAACATTTGTGTGACACAGGGCTCTGCCTGGCAGCTGCCCCGCTGCTCTCCTCCAACTCGTTACACCAACTGAGTTCCAACACCCCCTCCCCTAGTCCCTCCTCATCCGGGCGTGACCCTCAGCCCTGCTGCTGCTGGCTGACCCATGGCAGCTGCTCTGAGGCCATTTGGACCTCTTCAAGAGCTGGGTCTGTTTGTCCGCCCCTCACTTTTTTTAAAAGATTTTTTATTTATTTATTTGACAGAGATAGAGACAGCCAGCGAGAGAGGGAACACAAGCAGGGGGAGTGGGAGAGGAAGAAGCAGGCTCATAGCAGAGGAGCCTGATGTGGGGCTCGATCCCATAACGCCGGGATCACGCCCTGAGCTGAAGGCAGACGCTTAACCGCTGTGCCACCCAGGCGCCCCCGCCCCTCACTTTTTATTTATCTTTCCAGAGCTATTTGTGACAGCCCATTGTTAGTCCATGGAAAGGCTTCTTTTTAAGGCAATTGAGGCATTTTGTGGGGGGGCAGGTATACAAATTTTTCTGAGATTTCTGTACACAATCTTGCCCCTTTTATTTGCCCAGGGTGTGTGCCTGCAAGACACCTGGAGGCCTCAGCCCATGTGGCCCACATGAGCACTGCTGTGTCTAGGCCAAAGCTGGTGGTCAAGGTCTAGCCCTGTCCAGTCCTGCAGAATGGGAGAGAGCTTGGGGGGGGGGTCCAACAGAACACACACGTCCTAGCCTCTGCTGCTCAACCAGCTCTGGGACACTGGGGTGGGGGTGGGGAACTTTGTGTGCCTCCATTTCCCCATCTAGCAAGTAAAGGGATTGGACTAAGGGGCTTCTGAAGGCCCTTTCAGGTGAAAGATCTCAGATTTGGGATCACTGGCCTGGGCTCGGCTGGACATGGTGCCTGCTCTTGGCAATTTGGGTGCAGTCAACTTTTGCCCCCAAAATCAAATCCTAGTAAGAGATTCAGTGGGGCCTTAAAAATTTTTTTCATTATTGTGATTATATTTTTTATGGTTTTCAAATAGGACCAGGACTGAAGGGATAGAGAGCTAACTGTAGCCTTTTAGGAGCCAAATACTCTGGAGGAGAAGGGCCAGTGGCGGCCTGTTCCTCATTGGCAGATGTTCGAGCGGACAGACGGCTTGGTGTACGTGAAGATTTTCCAACGCAGGCAAGACCCAAGGTCAACCCTTACACCTGTGGGAGGGGGTGTTTGGGGAGGGGATGCTGAGGGGCACTGGGGGGGTGCTGTGGGAGCTGGTGCTGGTAGATAATGCTGTGGGGGGTACACTGGAGGCTGATGCTGTGGAGGGCACACAAGGCGGGGCTGTGGGAGGGGTGTTGGGGGCAAGGGCTCCGAGGCTTTTGGAGATTCTGAGACTGGAGGTTCATCCCTAGGTACCCTATTGTACCCTTGGCGTGACCTCCTCCAGGTCACCACAGGCCAGCGAAGGGCTGCACTGGGCTCAGGGCTGCCGCCATCCGGCCCTGTCTCTCCCCAGGACAGTCCCACACTCCGCTCGGTGAAATGGCCTCAGTGACGCTCCACGGGCAGCAGTGTGGGAGGCCAGCCGGAGGGAGAATCAGTCCAGGCGGATGACCGCATACCACATTGCCCCCACCCCTGGGGGCTGACCAGGGAGACACAAGGAGACCGCCAGGGGGCTGAGGAAGACACCCACTGGCCATTTGCCGTCTACCAGGTGAGCCACAGCCCCAGTTCCTCCCAAGCTGCACCCAGGTCCCACACTTGTCTCCACCCTGGGCACAACTCCCCTCTAAGCTCTTTTTGAGGGCAAGGCTGGTGGCAGCTAAGAGTGACCCGTGTACCACCAACCCTTGGGGCCAGTGGAAACCATGGAGACCAACGGGCTGGTGCAGGGCCCGGCTGTGTGTGGCTGGAGCCCTCCTGGCCCTGGGCTTGACCTGGCCAGTCCCTCCACCGCCCTAAGCCAGAGGGCTCCGGGATTATGCTCTGAGAGACTGTTGCTGCCACACGTCCAGCCGCTGCCTGCCGTGCTTGCCTGTGGCATGTAGGCCTCACGTGGCCTGGCTTCTTCACGCCGGTGTGCACTGCCCTCCTAGGAGGCCTCTGGGGCACCCGGGCCCTCTTCGTCCACTGCTGCTGCGTTCAGCTCTGCTGCCCACCTCAGCCCCCTCCCAGAGGCTCCCATCATGGTTTTTCTTCCGAATGGCGCAATCACACTGACACAAGTAGTCTCAGGTAACTTTAATGAAAGTGTCCTTTTCCCCATGGTGATATATGGAGGGCTGAGCCCAAAGCAGAAATGCAGCTGCCGAGACCAGCCAAGCCGAGCCCCCCAGCTGAGGCTGCAGACTTGGGGGGGGCAGGAAAGCATCACTTCTCATGGCAGAGTCCAGCAGCCGAGCCTCAGGGAAGGTCATGTCTGGGCTCTAGGCCTCAACGCACCCTATGCCGGCTTTACCAACCCACAGGCCCACGTGTAAGATGGGACGACAGAGGCGGCCGGGGACCCAAAGTGACCACCGCCACTGTGACCCCGCAAAGAGCGCTTTTACAGCTACACAAGAAAGAGTGGTCATTCCGTCATCAAAGAGCACACATTCTGTATAAATAAAAAGTAAAAAGGGGGAGGAGATGGGGGAGGGAACAAAAATTGGCACAGACATTGATATATTGCTTTCCAGTTTCAATGCGACAGATGCAAATCATGACGCCAGGAGAACAGAAACGAGGGCTGGGTTGAGATTTTCTAAGCCAGGTGCATTCCCCTTGCAGGGCTGGAGGGTGGTTAAGATGGATGGGGATGGGGAGCAGGCCAGAGGTGGCCCGGAGCTGGAGGCCTGAAGAACCCCGTGAATCCAGAAGTATGCAGAGGACACAGGACCCTGCTCCCTGCCCTAACCCCCCAGGAGAGCAGCCCTACGCTAAAATGGTGGGTCTGCTCTCCTCCCAAGAAAAAAGTACAAAGAAATAAATATAGTATGTGGATGTAAGACCTTCAAGAGACTGTTTTCTGCTGTCTCCCCGCCCCCCTGCTTCAGCAGGTCCACAAGCAGAGGGGAGGCTGGGGGGCATAGGCCCTGCCCCCGCTGCCAGGTGCTGCAAGTTCAAGCAGGAGCTGCCTTGTCAGGTGAGCCCTCCCACCCCCACTCCTGCCACCTGGGACATGGGAAGTATCATGGGACATTGTCACCAGGTACTGGTGTAATCACGTGATAAGCAAACGCCTTTTCCTGAGTTACACCATCACCTCCCTCCTTTGGTTCACTACATCCTCTCTTCTCACAAGACCGGCATGGAAACTTGGCTTCTCATGGCTGGTTTTCTCCTTGCCCTAACCCCTGTTTAAAAAAAAAAAAAAAAAGGGATGCAATTGTTTATACATTTGTTTCTTCAAAATACTTAGCGGCCTCCCTCGTTCTCTTTTCTCTAAGCTGTGTGGTCAGGAGGGTTACCAGGAACGTCCTGGCTTCTGTACTGGTATTTGGAGAGCGGGAAAGGTGGGCAGTGGCGGCGGGAGAGGGGGGTCTGTCCTTCCGCCTGCTCCGGGACAGGAGCCCTGCACCCTGAGCCTGGCCAGTAGAACAGCTCCCCTCTGTTTCTCACCCTCCCTTGTTCCTGGTGCTTGGGAGACTTTAGAACCGGCCCCTGATAAAAACAGAGCTGGGATGTGGAGGAAGACAAAATGCCGCCGGGACACGGATTGTCCATGGAGTACATTCTAATATCATATTAGGTATCTGAGTCTGTTAGGAAAAAAATTAGAAACTATGTAGAAAACTTAAAAATATTCAAGTATCAAAAAGCTATTCGGATCAAAGTTTAAAACAAGCTGTCAGCAAGCTGTCGCTGCCAAGAGCAAACTTTTACAAAAGTTTACTGAGTTTGTTCAGCAGAGAGCGAGAGAATTAAGTGACCTGTGTGGTGGGACGATCAGGGGAAGAGAGGGTGTGGGCAGAGGGGGCGATGGGCTGGAGGAAGCCAGAGAGACTGAGGCCTTTTTAAGCCGAAGAGGAGAGCCTGTGCCCAGCAGGCAGTGGACAGGGTCACTGTCCCTGGAGAAGAAGCCATAAAGTGCGCAGCCCGGGCCTCCCTCCCCCTGGTGTCGGTCCTGGACAGACAGACAGACAGACAGACAGACGTTACATGGCTCCATGGGGAGCTGCCTTCCGAGGGGCATGTGAACAGCAAAAAACATAGCAACAGGACAAAATAGGAAGACCCATTTCTGGACAGAGTTCCTTCTAGAAAGAAAGAGAAGGAAAGAGGTGAAAGGGGTCAAACGCTACACAGTGTTGACTTAGTTTTTCAAACCCTGTTACACAAACAGAGTCGAATTTCTAAGTCAGGGAAACTGAAAAGCCCCCATCCACACAGGGGACAGGACTGTGGCCCCCACAGTATGAAGCAGCATCGGTATTTATTCAAGACACGATAGTGAGGGAATCTGGTCACGTTCCCTTCTTCCCAGAGAGGGTGCATCTTGACGAGTGATCCAGTAGAAATCTTTTAAACTCTGATAAGTTAAGTTCGCAGAAACCACTCCCTTCGCCTGGTCCCACGGCCAGGCCTGCGCGCCGAGGCATGCTGGCTTGGGGCGCTCTCTGGTGGCAGCATGGAAAACTGCAGTCTGAGGCCCGGCGGGAGCTCACAGACCCAAGGGCCCCGAGGCCCAGAACTGCCCAGGCCACTTAGCCTTTTGCCTTGGGTAGTTGTCTCTAGGCAGGTGGTCCAGCCCTTGGGGATGAGGCGGCCCAATTACTCCTCAAGAAGATTCGGTTCCCGCTCTGTGGATAGCCCATTTTGCCAGGAAGTTTCCAGGCCGTCCTGCTGGCCTCTTGGAGATGGAACTGGGCCTTTAGACTTCAGTGGAGAATAGGGTGCTCTGCCTCTTGCTGTCTGGGGCAGGGATGGCCTCCAGCTGCAGGAAGTACAGTAGCACCTGGACCTGCCAGGCACAGCAGGGAGGAGGAAAGAGGAAAGTGGCTCAGAGGGATGCTCACAGCTGCAGAGTGTGCTGGTGACAACGAGCCCACCCTGGCAAGAGATCTGGGTGTCCCTGTAGGAGCAGCAGGCCAGCCTGAGAAGCCCCAGGAAGGAACAGTAGGAAGAGCAGTGGCCTGGGTCCTCCCATCCCCTCCCAGCCACACGGCCTCAGGCAAGTCTCTCTCTCTGTGTCTTGGGCCCCTCCCCTGTACAACTCGGTGTGAACGGCTGGCAGGACCCTGCGTGGGCCAGGCAGAGGCCACCTCTGTGAAGTCAGGTGGCGTGCGCTAGAGCCTGTCTCCTCATACCTGGGACATGACTTCCAGGGACCAGCTGTCGGTCATGGATATGGGCTGGCTGGGGTTGGCAGGGACCTTGCTCTCCTTCTCTGATGGCCGGAGCAGCGTGGGGCCGAAGACTGTGGCAAGGTTGTGCAGGGACATCTTGTTCACTGTCTCCTTTTCCGCCACCCTACAGAGGGCCAAAGCAGAGGGTGCTACTGTGACATGGCCTACAGGGTGGGGGTGAGACAGAGGGGCCAGACCACCCTGCAGTGCTCAGGGAACTTGACAGTGGGAGCCACCCCTTTCTGCCTTGGCCTGGCTCCACAACACAGACATCTCACCCCTAGCTGTGCCGAAAGCAGACCCCACCCCGCTTCTTCTGGGTTGGAGGGGCCTAGGATGAAGAGCACCTGAGGCTGGCAGGTGGCTGGGCCAGCTCTGGGCCATGACCTGCTGGGGAGAGAAAGCCCAGCCACTGGCTGTAGCTGAAGCATCTCACTCTTCCCTTAAGACTGTGGAGCTGAGGCGGGAGGGTGGCAAGGTCTCTAGTACCCAGAGCAGGTGAGTAACCACGGACAGGAGCGGGGAGAGAGGGCGCTAGGAGCCACGGAGCGTGACAAGAGCCAGTGGGCCACAGGAGAACCTGCCTTGTGGCCTGGGGGTCCTGGAAGAGTTGGGGGTTACCTTTTCAGGTGATCTAGAAGGAAGAGGAAGGTCAGCAGGTTGGCCTCTGGGAGTGACAGCAGCAAGTTAAGCATGCAGCTCTCCTTTGCAACAGGGTCTGACAGAGCTGTGGGGGGTTGGGAGAGGTGTTATTCTCAGGGTCACAGCCAAGCTGGAGGCCCCTCCAGGGGCCCATGTCAGAGGGCACAGGGCAGTCCAGGCCCATCATCGTCCTGACCCACACAGCACTGGACCCCGATGAGGACCTCAGTGTGGGTGCCTTTTCTGTATCTCAAAGGGCTGAATGGCACCCCAGGGACCAGTGTTAGAAGGTGCAGAGCATAACTGCCCTCCTGGTCGGCTTGGCCATTCCCACCTCCTGCTTGGAAGAGCCCAAGGCACGAGAAGCCGAGCACGGAATGAGGGGGGGCAGGAGTTTTTGGGGCCCTGGCAGCTCCCTCATCACCCTGTGTCCCTTGTACCCCAGCATCCCCACTTGGGGACACCACCCCCCAGGTTGACTCAGGGTCAGGTGGGGCTTGAAGCCGCACTTGATGGGACAAGGACCCGGGGTTAGAGGAACAGGGTGGGCACTCCAGTGAGGAGGAAGGAGCCTCAAGGACCCCACATCCCAGTGTGTCCACAGTGGTACTGGCTGCTTCACCCTCTTGGTATACTCAGGAGGGATGGGGACCCTGGGAGGCCCTGTGAGGATGGGCAGAGGCCTTCTAGGACCAGCTAGGTTCTCGGTCCCCCTGCCACTGCAGAGTTTGGACTGAAACATGGATGGTGGTGGACGGGGGGGCCTCCAATGCTCACCGATGCCCTCGGCGAAGTTGGGGTAGAACTCGTCGGTGAAGAGGGGCTCCGGCAGCTCGCGGAAGTACAGTTTCAGTGTTCCGGCAATGGCATTCACATCCATCTCGCTCATCATCACCGACACGTCCTTGTTATCTGCAAGGAGTACAGAGATGGGAGCACAGCCTACTCATGGATCCCAAATAGGGCTCCACTCGCCCTGCCTCAGCCCAGCACAGCCCACAGCAGGCCGATGGCTTCTGGGGTTCCTCCTTTCAACAGCTCGTCTTCTTCCAAGCATGCCAGTGGTTCTGACAGGGGGGCGTCCTCCCCACCCCCTCTTGCTGGGCAAGGGGTGGCCTGGCAGCAGAGCCACCACGAGGGGCTGAGAAGCCGGCGGAAGCCAGACACCGTGCCTCGGCACAGGCTGGGCGGCTCTGCTCCATAGCGACCTGGCTGCAGGCACCTTCTGATAACATTAAGATACTGGGATTATTTGTTCCATTCTGGAGTTTCAAACCAGTGCCTTCCCTCCGGCCTCAGGTGGCCACTGGCCCTCGGTGTCATAGGCCAGGGAGGGAAGAGGATGCAGGCACGAAGTCCTGGTTCTGCCACCTTCCACTCTGAGAAGCCTCTGGGGTCTCAGTGTCCTCATCTGGGGACTGAGGGAGTTCCACCAACTTCTAATAGTCAGACCATATTGACTCCTGGGCTTTGGTCAGCACCTCTTTTCCACCCAGTGGAAGCAGACCAAACCCCAGTGCAAGGTGGGGCGGCCCCGCAGAAGCCCCTGGTCCGACTCTCGGGGAGCCACACGCGCGTGGTTCAGACAGGAGAACGGGCTGCTGCAGAACCTCTGCCCACCGCTCCCTCTGCTTCTCATCTGAAAACTTAAACCAGTGAAGGAAAGGCACGGGCCTAATCTAGCAGCATGAGCTCTCACAGCATAAGCCACCACGCCCACACCCCCAACCCGTGCTGCCCAGGCCGACACTCACTGACGTCAAAGGCCGCCTTCAGCGCCTGGATGTCCGTGGCCACTCCAGACACACGGTAGATGCCCACTTCCTCCATGCCCCGGCGCTCAATCTCCTCCACGCACTGGCGCACGATGTAGGGCACCTTGGATCTCTCCCTCCTGCAGAGGGGGGACAGTGCCTTCAGTGCCTGGCAGCCCTGGCTCAGGCCGCAGTGGGGCTGGACCCACCACCTGTCTGTACACCGCACACCTGGAGGTGGGGCTGATGAAGGCCCCCAGGGTCGGGCTCACATGGACCTGTCCGCACGCTTTCCTCTGCTGTGAGAGTTCATGATTACCATTGCTTGTTTACATCTTATTAGGCCCTTTTTCTTCCTTTTTAAAGATTTTATTTATTTGAGAGAGAGAGAGAGAGAGTGCATGAACAGGGGGAGGGGACAGAGGGAGAAGGACAAGCAAACTCCCTGTTGAGGGGGGAGCCCACTGTGGGGCTCGATCCCAGGACCCTGAGAACGTGACCTGAGCCAAAGTCAGACACCTAACTGACTGAGCCACCCAGGTGCCCCCATCATTAGGGCCTTTCTAAGGTAGCTGGACGCTCTGTGAATTATACGGGATTTAGAAGGTCAGGAGGCTTTTCTAAGTGGAATCAGCCATAATAAGTCAGTTAAAAGATCCCAGGCATTGGGCTAACAGGTGGCCGCACAGAGTCCTGGACCCAGTCTTGGCCCTGCCACCACTTGCTGTGTGAGAGGTGAATCCTGACCCCTCCAGGCCTCAGCAAGAGGTGAGCCCTGCACACAGCTGGATGAATGACTCCACAGGGCTGTCTAACACCAGCACTCGGAATCCTGTGATTCTGAACACTTCCTGCCCACGTCTTAACAATGCACCATTCCAGGACCTCCACACAGGACCCTGGAGTAGGAATACTTCAAAAAGAGGAGACATGCTGTTCGGAGGGTTTGCTTTAGCCTCGTTGAGCAAGGGGATTCAGGAGCCCAGCAAAGCACTCTCCCAAGCCACCCCCATCAGCAGCACTTATTTGGGGTAATCACTGACAAAGTCCTCTCTGCTCAGGCCCAGACCCATCCAGAGAGCTGTGGGGACAGCTAGGGTGCAGCTGGGGGCAGGGAGTGGTGTTCGGACACAATTAGGTGTCCAGGAAACATCTGATGCGGGCCCCGGCCTGGGCGACCAGTGAAGTCAGGGGCCCGGCCAGATTCCAAATGGGGAAAGTGAATGGATTCTGGGAGGAAGAGGCCTGTGTCCCTGAGAACTGCTCTCAAACCAACATATAGACTTCTCCTGGCAACTGACCTGACCAAGGGGCTGGGGTGGCCATCATTCCACAGGAACCCCGACAGGGACAGATTCTGAGCAAGGGAAGAAAACCCTGACCTTGTGCAGTTCCTGTACTGTGGGAGCCCGCCCGCCAGCCCGCCCGCCAGCCCGCCCGCATGGGAAGGGGCTGAGGACATTCCTAAGCTGACAGGAGCAAGTTTAGCAGTAAACATGGGAGGCAACCAAGCACACAGAGTGTGCCTGGGAGGTGGCCTCGTACACAGAGGACCATGTACAAAGAGGGGAGACCCTCACCTGTTTTTCCCTTCAGAAACACCTGGGGGGGGTGCCCACTCTGCCCGGGGATGAGAGACACATGAGTCCTAGTCCCTCTCCACTCACTTGGTGACCACAGCAATCTTGACTCCGAAGACGCCCGTCTGTTTTCGGGAAGGCATTCTCTTCAAGCTGAACTCCCTGCTGGTGAACTTGATGGAGAGTTTCACTTCAATCTGCAGGGGGAGGCAGGGGCACGGCCCTCTCACCCTTCTGGGACTCACAGTCCGAGTTCCCAGAGGCCTGGGGGGCTTAGTAAATCACTCCCCCTCCCCGAGCAAGTGGGTTAAGATCCCAGTGCAGGGCAGGTCCCTGGCCCAACTCAGCAAGAACTAGGAACGGTCAGGGTGATTTAAGGATTAGTTCTTGCAGGACACTGCCCCCAACCCTAATCCCCACGGCTTCTCTTAATGTTAACAAAACGAGAGGAAAAGTACAGAAAATAACATAACAAAAAGCCATGAATTATCTATCAAATGTTAACATTTTGTCACATATGCCCGGACCTTTTCTGGTATGTAATAGTTTTGCTTATCATTTTTTTTTTAAAGGTCTAAACCTTCTGGGACCCTGAAAACTAATCAGGGTCTCAGTTTCTACAGGCAGACCCCAGGGTCGAGGTCCTGCCTGTCTTGCTCAAGGAGGGACGCTCAGCGCCTGGCTGGTGACTGCACTCCAGCCACCAAATGGATTCTTTCCTGCCTGTCGTGACTCTGCTTTGCAGCGCCTCTCCCCCCTCCAGCCGTGCCCCACCTCAACACTACCTCAGGCTCAGCCTTCTGACTGTTCTGGAAGAAACCGGGGCCACCCTAATCTTGCGGGAAAGGTAGGCGCCAACATACCCCATTCATGGCGATGACAGTCCGCTGCCAGTCTCTGTCCTGCAGGGCCTGGGGGTCCAGCTGAAACCAAGCAGTTATGATTATCAGGTGCCTGGGGGTCTGCACAGAGACCCTGCCAGGCAGCAGTCCAAGCCTGTGACGGCTCCACACCTAAGTCAGAATTGGAGCTGGACCTCTGCTGGCACCTCTATCTAGAGGCCAAGAGGGGTCCTGAAAGAGAGTTGCTTGAAAACCCCTGGAAACTGAGAGATCTCCTCCTCTCAGACCTGTGCTTCATGGGTTCCAGGCTCATGGCTGGGGGCCCCATTCCTCCCTCTGTCCCTTCCCACCGGGAGTTCAAGTCCACGCTGGCAGCCATCTTGCTCCCCCTCACCAACCATCACTGGCGCTATGTGCAGCTCAGGGAGGCTGGGCAGTCGGCTTAAATATTTTGGGAAACCCAATTTCAATAGGAACTTTCAGAGGGCATGCCTATGAAGAGTCTGGGACAGTTTTCCCCGAGTGTGCTATGTGGTTTGGTTGTAGGAGCCCATGAAGGAGGGGTCTCCAGTCCAGGCCAGTCCTGTGGCTCAGGAGGATCCAGAGTCCAGCTCCAAATCACATAGCCAGTGACAGGGACTGGAAGGGGCCTTCTGCAGCCCCTCTGGCTTCTACCCCACAGAGCACTGTCTGAGTGCTGGCCCGCGGGACCATGCTGCGTAATCTCACCCAAGTCTATGCTGCTATGAGCCCCAGACCTCCGTGGTCAGGCCAATGAGGGCTCCATCTATGAGGGCTCCATCTCCCCTGTTTTGGGGAGCACACATCCACACAAGTAGCTGGGCTGGACGAATGAGCACCTGGGAAGATCTTGTTTACAAACACAGCTCCCCAGGTTCTACTCCCAGAGTTGCACCAGCAGCTTGGGTGGGGGGGTGTTGGGATTCACCTAACTAGAAACCTCCCCAAGGGATTCTGATCCAAAGGCAGGTTAGGGAGCCACTGTTAGACACCATGTAACTTGGTACTCCTCAGGCAGGACCTTGTGACCTCATCACTTGCTTCGGGCGACGGTTCATGTCTGTGACTAGACAAACCACTTGAGAGCGGGGTCTGCGCCTCACCATTTCTGCACATGCGCACACACACACACATGCATAGGACAGTACCAAGCACAGCACCAGGTCCAGGGGGTGCTCAGGACAGGTGTCCCATATCTATCCACTGCAAGAGACTCAAGAGGTGAGAGCCACGTGGGCCTCGTACAGGAGAGGAGGTCCAGCGGCAGCTACCTCTCAGACGTGTACAACCTGAACCTCTCTCCCTACGCTGCTTGGAGTGGAGGCTCAGCACAGGGACTCCTGGCGGGGGTGGGGGCATCGCCTCCCCTTCTAGGGCCTACTGGTTACCACCCCCAAGGATTTGAAATGTACAGACAGAATGACACAGAAGAACAAAGGGGGGCACGGCGTCTCCTCCTGAGGCTGCAGGGTCACAGGTCCTCACTCCTCATCTGTCCCAGGAGGTTCTTAGGGGCTACCCCTGGGCGACAGGGACCCCACCCTGAGGGGCAAGGCCTGTGAGCAGGGACCAGGCAGTCACAAACCACTCAGAAAAGGAAACCTCCCAACTGGTGCTTCCCCGTGAGAGCGAATCCCAGGCATCCAGCTGGGAGGGGGATGATGCCGGGGCTCCACGCTCTCAACCAGACCAGGTGTGGTGCAAAGTGGTTAAGGGGGGGTGCACTGCCAGCCTATCACCCCCAAATCCTGTGCCCTGGCTGTCCAGGAAGGAAGGGGACAATGTTCCTCTTGCTCCTAGGGAAAGGGAGAGCTTCCCACTGCCACCGCTTCAGCAGGAGACCCCCCCCACTTTCCCTCCCAGGAATGGTAATCACTGGGCCCCCCTCTCAATGCAGCTGACAAGCAGAGCGACGGAGCAGCACATTCAGGTGGCAGGGACCCTGCCCCAATGTGGCCCACCCGGGAAACCGTGGCACACCCATCTGCCCACCTTGCCCTTGCACACGAGGTTTCGGATGTGGGTCCACAGGGCGGTGCCCCGAGCACACAAGTGCTTTTCCGCAGAGGCCAGTCGGCTCTGGCCCGCTCGGCTGGGGTGGAAGTACCGTAGGAGGCCCTGCACAGCGACGGGGGCAGATGGCGTCTCTCGCATCCTTGGCCCTGCTGCTCTGAGAGGCCGCTGTGGCCAGATAGGACCGTGTTTGGACAGGAGCGCAGATGAAGAGGAGTGTGACAAGTTCCTGGCCTCCACTGCCTTTTGACCATGCGTCTCGGGAAGCCCCACCCCTGCAGCCTGGCTCGCCAGGGTCAAAGTTTCCGATCACTCCTTGATTCTCCTTTTTTGTGTGTTGGGAAAATACAGCCCCGTCCCCCACCAGCAGACTATTGGTTACGGGAACTCCAACGAGTCAGTTTTCTTTAAAGCCCAGAAAAGCCAAGCTTCCTTCTCAAGTGGCTGGTTTCCTGTGGGCGCATTTGGAAACACTGAGTAACACGTGTCTGCCTGGCCAGCTTGCCTCATGGCTGGATGTGCTCTAGGGATACCCCCACCCCGAGCCTGTACCACCCCAGCCAGTGACACCAATAATAGCATGCAGTGTCTTGAGCGGATTCAGAGCAGACATCCCATGGCCCCCCAGAGCACAGCCAGCCCAGTGGAGGGGGTTCAGTGCCATCGTCCACTGCCAACACCAATGTCCGGCCCTGCTGCCACCTGACCCCAGAGGCTGTGGCATGACCTGGCCTCCAGAGTGCAGACCTGGGCCATGGTGTTGCCAGGCGGTTTCTCACCCAGCCCCCAGGACTCGGGGCAGCTCCAGTGGGAAAGACCGGCCCCCCGCTGGCTTGGCTCCAAAGAACAGAGTGTGCCGGGCAGAGCGGAAGTAGCATGAAGAATAACACGATGATGAGGCCCGAGGCTTGGTGCAGTCCAGCCCCGAACAACACTCAAGGCTGGCACGCGCTCTTGTGCGGCTATTTAAAGGACCAGAGAAATAAACAAGCCGGGACTGGGATTTGGAAAAACAGATGACTGAGCAGAGAGGACCAGGAAATGGTGCTCCAGGCGCCCATGGGGGCCTCTCAGGGTCTCAAGGTCTCCGCAAGGAATGTGCCTGCTGCTGGGGGATGGGGGATGAGGACGGGACAGGGTGGGGGGTGTCTGCTCACCCCCAGTGTTCTCTGGAGGAAGGGCTGGTTTCCAGCTTGTCTCCCTGGGGTTGGGCGAGGTGGGGGAACAATGGTGGGTGGTGGGGCTGGTGGCCCCCATGGGCCCGGGTGGCTTTGCTGAGGAGCAGGCGCTGTCTTCAGCCTGAGAGGCAGGACTAAACTGTCCAAAGGAGGCAAGACCGTTCCCTCTGTGCCCACTGACACCGTCCAGGATGGCCCAGCAGGGCTTCACATGTGTGCACTCTAACCTCCACCCTGGAACGGGTCTTCTGAGAGACGCCTGGAGAAATCGCCCCAGGAGGGCAATCTGGTGTCCTGCTTCTGCTCCTATTGCTACAATCCCTTCTCCTGAGCTCTAGCATCCACATCTTTAATTCTTTGCTGCCCTTCTCTGATCCCCACCAGCTTCAGCATCACTTAAATGGATAAAGGAACACCGCGCAGGACATCTAAGATCAAAAAGACAGATGATAACAAGTGATGGTGAGGTTGCGGAGAAACAGGAGCCCTCAGACACTGCCGCTGGGGATATAAAATACTGCAGCCACTCTCGAAAAGTAGGGCAGCTCCTCATAGAGCTAAACTTGGCTGCCGGACACAGCAATTCCACCCCCAGGTCTCCACATGGAAAGAATGAAAACATCCGTTCATACAAAGACTTGTGTGGACACGTTCACAGCAGCGCTAACCGTAACAGCCCCGAGCTGGAAACCCAAGTGTCCATCAACTGTTGAGTGGATAAACAGAACGTGGTGAATGAATATATATGATGGAATATGATTCAGCCATGACCGATGCTTGCCATGATGTGGGGGACCCTCACAAACGTGTTAAGTGTTAGAAGCCTGTCACAAAAGGCCACATAATATAGAATGATCCCATTTATATGAAATATGCAGAATGGGAAAATCTGTAAACAAAAAAGCAGATCAGCCTGGGTCTGGGGGTAAGAACAGTGGGCAATTATAAATGGGAATGATGAAACTGTTTTGAGGAATGGAAATATTCTAAAATTGGATTGTTGGTGAGAGTTATACAACCGTGTAAATTTACTACAAATGCCTGAATTGTATACTTCAGATGGAGGCACTGTATGGCATACCAGTTGAAGAAACAAAGATATAGGGTCCCAACTGGACCACACAGAGCGAGGACGACCCAGGCCACACGGCCACACTTTCTTCACGGTGACAGAGGTACACTTCTTCTGGGCAAATCCTGGGGAATCTGTACAAGAAGGATTTGCTCATGTATTTTTATATGTTCGTAACTTTCAGAGCCTAAAATCGCCCTAGTATGTTTATGAAACACAAGCATCACTCATTTTATGTTACTGGTACAAGAGACCCTTCGGACCTCTCCAAGATAGTTTCAGAGATGACATGGGTTTCCCTCCTTGCTCATCTACCCGCAACATGGGCTGCGTCTCATTCGTCTCTGAGCGCCCCCGACCCCCCCTCCCCCGCCCAGGCACCCTGGAAGGCATTCCTCCCCCCAACAGGATGCCCTGGCGCAGTGAGTGACTGTGTGGATGGAACATGCATGGCCCTGAGATAATCTCCATGATGAAAGGATATCTCTCGGTACTTTTGTAACAGTATCTGCTGTCCCCAACTGCCTGACTGAAAACCACATCTTCCCCGAGCCCTGTCTCCTTCCTGTCTGACCACAGCCCTTATTCTTATTGTGGTTGATGTCTGCCTCCCGTACCAGCCCCAAGGACAGGGCTTTTGTCTATTTCGTTCACTGTGGTACCTCCGTGCCCTGACGTGTATATATAGGACATACAACGTAAGCATCTTTAATACACATGCATTACAACGCCTACTGGCACAGAGTGAGCATTTGGTCACTGGGGATTACTGAGAGCCAGACACCTGCCCTCTTGCAGGTGAGGGTGCTGAGGCTCTGGGGGGTGGCTGCGAGAAGCTCCTGAAGGCGGCTTCCCCACCACGCCACACGGCCGAGGGGCTGACTATCCCTCTGGTGGTGGGGGATTTCACGAAGGGGACAAATTGCTGAGTCTGGGCTCCCGTGTCCATCCCTGCACCCTGTGGACACGCTAACTCTTTAAAAATTGGTGGTAAGGGGCGCCTGGGTAGCGCAGGCGTTAAGCGTCTGCCTTCGGCTCAGGGCGGATCCCGGCATTCCGGGATCGAGTCCCACATCGGGCTCCTCCGCTGGGAGCCTGCTTCTTCCTCTCCCACTCCCCCTGCTTGTGTTCCCTCTCTCGCTGGCTATCTCTCTGTCACATAAATAAATAAAATCTTTAAAAAAAATTTGGTGGTAAAATATATATAACATAAAGTTAACCGTTCTTAAGTGCACAATTCAGTAGCATTAAGTACATCCCCAATGTTGGGCAATCGCTACCAACTACCCCCAACACTTCTTCATCATCCCAAACACGTCCCCGTGAAGAAGCAACTCCCATTCCCAGCCCCCTCCCAGCCCCTGTGAACCTCTGTTCTACTCTCAGTCCCTAGTTCACTGGTCCCAGGTACCCCCCTGTAATTGGAATCCTACGTCACTCATCCTTTTATGTCTGGCTTATCTCACTTAGAACAATGTCACAGTTCATCCACGTAGCGTGCATCTGAATGTCCTTCCTCTGGTACAGCTGCATAATATTTCTCTATATGGATATACCACACTTGGTTTATGGACCCACCAGCTAGCTGATGGGCACTTTAGCTTCCTTCCAGTTTCGGGATGTCATGTGTGGCATCTCCACATTCATACAGCTGCTATTGGGCACTTCGGTGGGCTCTTGGGACCCAAGTGCCACAGAACTGGTCACTGAATGAGCAGACTGCCCGCAAGTGGATAGATGTCACAGTGAGGTCTTGCTGAGGGCTGGAGCATGGGTGTCAGGGCACCCCTAGGAGGGGGGCACAGTTGGACCTGTCAGTCTGTATCCAACCAGGTTTCCACGCATGAGGCAAGCAATCCAGGCCGGCACAGTCTGGGAAACCATGTATGGCCACCCCAAGCACCAGCTTCGAATAAAGCGAGGGTCAAATCAGAAACCTGAGGCCCCAAACTCATCCGAAACCCACAAAAATTGTTAGAAAGAAAAAACAAACAACTCTGATGATCCCACTGGAATGACTTGTGAGCCCAGCTAGACATGCAAAGTATCAGAAGAAATGGGAGGAGACAAAATTCTAGGATTTGATATAAAGTTAATCACTGAGAAGAAACAGGGTGGAGGGGGTTTAGCAACACAGAAAATTCACAAATGGAGAAGACAGCAGGGAAAGATGGAAGGACGGACTTCCTAATAACTGCAAAGCTGCAATTTCCCTGGGCTTTGATGAATCTGGTGATCATCCCTGGATGCTGGCCCCAGCCCCTGGCCTAGGATGTGCCGGAGCGCTCGGGCAGTGGTTGCAGGCCCCCTTCCCACCCCCGCAGCCCCCAGTCAGGCTACTTTGGCCAGCCCTCCGCCTCCGCCACAACAGGTGCATCCCCATCAGCCCCTGCTCCGCTCAGAGCACAGGACATGTGAGACCTCCGCATGCGAAAATCCTTCCCGTGACCCAGTGACCCCAACTCTGTGAAGATTTCTCTGTCCCGACTCCCCCAAAATAACTGCGTCATGGCCTGCTCTGGCTCTTGGCCCATCCGCAGCATCCTTCCTTCCTGAGACCCTCTGCTCTGTGAAACACGGGCAGATGTCTTCTTGTTCTCGGGGTCCCTGGTGCCCCGCATGCAGGAAGCCCTTGATCACCAGGGTGGCACCGTGGGCTCCTGGTGTCTGGTGATGGGCAGGGATGGCTTTGCTTGCTCAGACTCACAGCTGGCTCAGGGACGACTCTCAGTGGGGCCCCGGGCACCTGTCTGTACACGAGGGCTCAGGTTTGCGAGTCTCTGACACTTTCTTGGACAGCCGGCGCCCCCAGGGCTGCGTCCCTCTTATACACTATGTCCTTCTGCCTTTCTGTCTGGTATGGCCTGACACTCTGAATGAACCAACTCACCCATCCTGGGTTTGGGAGGGGGAGCCCTCCATCCTCATCTCATGGAGATTCCACCATTTAGGAGGGGAAGTAGGGATCTGGCCAGTCATCTGAAGAGCAAGGGCTGAGACCTGAAACTCAGACCGTGGTTCCTGCACCGTCAGCTCATCAGCCCCCGGAAGTTGGGACCTAGCTCCCCAGATGACTCTGACACCTTCTGCCCAGACAGGTGTGTGAGCAGCTTTGCTGGGGACTTGATTTCCATCCCTGGCCCCTCGGAGGGGCCTGCCTGGCCTCTCCCTCCTGGCCAGCTGTGGACTTCTCCCTGGCCCCCCTCAGACACTCCTGGGGCGCTGCACCTTCCCCACCTCACAGGAAGGGTTTTACACTCAACTTATGAGTTAATGTACATATGGGGGGGAAGCACTTGGGCCGGGGGAAGGCCATTCTATTCCCACCCATCCCGCAACCCCAGCAACAGGACAGGCAGGGCTCTACAGGGGCCTGATATTATTGGGAAAAGCCCCCACTCAGGAAGGCTGTACCCCCAGAGTCATGGACGCCCTCCCCTAGGTGTGCCCCACACAGAAAACAGTGTCTGGGAGCATTCGGGGAGGCAGAAAGAGGCCTGGCTGAGGTCACAGGGGGCCATAACCTCCTCCTCTGACTTCCTGCCTTCTTGCTCCTGGGGATGCCAGCTCATAAACAAGCCCCACCGGGAATGGGGGTCTCCAGGGGCAGCCCAGCCACTGCCTATTCTGTGAGTCATAAGGGACCTTGTGTCATGCTGGGATTCCTTCCTGGCTAATGATGGCTCAGGAGCCAGGCTTCCCACTCATTCGGCTCTTCCATGGAAGCAGACACGGATGAGGGGGTGGAGCCAGAGCCCGCCTTCTCCACCAACAGTGACGACACCTGAGTAATAATAGCAGCAGTGGCCGCTGAAGACCCCCAGGCCCGGCTCCATGGCCCCTGGTCCCAGTTTACACGTGAGGGAAGATGTTTATCTGGGCAGTGATGACTTACCCCAGCTCACAGGAGGCACGCTCAAAGGGTCTTCCTTTGGCCACACCAGTCAGGCTCCTCTGAGCTGTTTTCCAACTAGACCTTGTTCTTGGGAATGTCCCCAAGAGCCCAATTTTAGCAAGAACCACCCCCTGATATCTTTGATAGCTGATTACCTTCAACATCTGACCCGACTCCTTGCCCCACACCACTCCCTGGTGATGTCTGATTGCCCTGGCTTGCTTTCCACAAGGAACCCGTTAGATTGGTTTAGCCAGAATCCCCCCTTACCCCTAATGTTTCCCTTTAGTAACTTCCAACTGATGATCCCCCACACCATGCTCCTTGGCTATAAATTCCCTCTCTCCTTGTCATATTCAGAGTTGGGCTCCATCTTTCTCCCCTGCTGCAAAACCCCACTGCAGTGGTCCCTATACCTGTATCCTGCTAATACAGTCAACCTTGATGTTCTAACAAGGTCATGTACAACTTTTTTTTTTAAACAGAGTCCATGTCCTCCATGCTTATCCTATCTTGTCCTACTAGAAGGAACAGGAAAGTAGTGTTTGCTGAGAAGCACCCCTCAGAGTGTGTGCACGGGGAAATGCAGACCAGGTCAGAGGGCAGAAAGGGGCAGAGAACAGCCAGAGCTTGGAGTGATGCCCCAAGCGGGCCCCCACAACCCCAATGCTCTCTTCTTCCCCAGGAAAGGGCAGGGTGCTCACCTGACACCCCCGTGTGTCCGACAGCACCGGCTGTGCTCAAAAAGGATTATTTGTTTATATCCAGTAGTATCATGGCAAAGGGTTTTCACAGAGGGCTCAATACAAAAAGGAAGAGGATGAGTATCCTTTCTTTTCTCTTTGCCACTGAGACACCCGATTATCCAGTGGCAGTGCTCAGAGGCCCTGGTTCAAATCTTACCACCCCGGGACTCTAGCACCGGAGAATTTGATGATTCGCGTCAAAGGTCAATGGAATCGGAGCCTCCCTTAGTCTTCTGTGATGGACTGAAAAAAGGAGCTGGACATCAGTCCATGTGCACCCTCAGCTTACCTTGGGGCTCTCTGCAAGGCGGGGGTCAGGGTGCGGGTGTGTGGGAGGAAAGCCGGGGCTGGGGGCAGACACAAACACGGAGAGGGAAGGGAGGGGGAGCAGGCGGGACACATTAGTTGAGCAGAAGACCAGAGCCCCAAAACTCAAAGGGCCTGAGCTGTGACTGTTGCCCAGTAGGTGCCAAAACATGTCGGTCCTCCAAGGTGTCCAGCACCAGCATGCTCACAGACAGTAAAATCTGGAAAACACCTTAGCGTCCCTTAAGAGCAGAAGAGCCCCTCGATGTGGTTGACTCAATCCATGGGGCTGTCAAGCCAAGGAAGTGAAGGAGATGGATGTGGAAATACGGGGTGGGATCTCAAGGCCACTGGGGAGCCAGTGCACATGAGCTGCAGAGTGGTGAGTGTCCGCACTGGGCATGCGAGCTACCCTCACAGACATCACCCCAACTTTGCAGTGGGCACACGCATCTGTCAAGGTGGGACCCATGCCCAGCTCATGGGGGTGGCTCTGGCTGGGGAAGGGACCTGGTTTGTCAAAGATCCCTGGATAGGACCCCAAAAGTGGAAGAGCTGAAAAGCACTGGCTGGCATTTCTGCTTCCTCCACCCGGAAGCCCTTTGCTACCAAGACCCCTACAACTGGCTCAGTGGTGAATCAGGCTGACGGGGAGCAAGGAGGAACCATCCCCTTCTCCCTCAGCATCTAAGCCACAGGTAGGACCCAGGTCCAGGACATCTGCCAAGTGGCCCTGGACCAGTGGCTGGCCCTCAAAGACCATGCCCATTGACAGAGGATTTCAACCACCTCCACTCCGACCTCAGTCTGCACTTCCTCACTGACTATGTTGCTCTTTCCAGCTTATCTCTTAACTCAGGGAAAAGACCCTGCGGGCAAAGCATCACGTGATGAGAACCGAAGCTCCCCCTCAAGCAGTAAGGACTGTCCTGACTTCAGACCCTACGTGACTGACCCCAAGACAATGCTCCACCCGACCTTCACTGCCCACCTGCAGACCCCCATTTACCTCTGTCCCACACTTTCCTTCCATAAACCTGCAAGTATTTTTGGCACTGGAGTAAATCCTTTTCTTGTCTCACCACCTCTCATCTCTCTGCCTCTGGATTTTATCAGCGGTGAGTAGCCAAACCTGGTCTGTTTGGAACCCCCTGCGCCCCAGTTACACCATCTGAGAGAGGAGTCAAGATTCCTGCTTTCCCTATGCCAGGCAAGGCTGCCCCACTGATCCCCAATGTGCATCCCAAACTTTAGTGGGCTCGCTGGAGTGTTGCCCCAGGCTGGTGCTACCCCTGACCTCAGTAGAGTCCAGCCCCAGGTCCTGTCTGTGGGGGCACCTGAGGCCCTGGGCCTGCTCTCCTGGGAAGGTATGGGGTATGGGGTGGTGTCTGCTGGCAGGTAGGTGGGGGGGGCAGGTACAAGGCAGTCAGAGGAGCATTTTTGCTTTTAGACCTGGTCTCAAGGTACAGGATGGCAAGGGGTCCCTGGAGGCCCTGAACCACTAAAGTTCCTAATAGGCTTCCAGGGTGGGAAACAGGCACATGAAAACCTGGGGAACCAGAACCTGAGAACCTGGCTTTGAAACAGAGAGGGGGGCCTAGAGCCCCCACTAACTGAGGACTTGCCCCTCTGAAGGATGAGCATGTGCCCTGCCCCAACCCTCCGCAAGAAGAGGAAATTACTCAGGGGTGAGTCATCCTCCCTCTCCTTCATCCCTGCTGCTCAGTATTTCAGCACCAAAGGATTTTACTTCCTGCCCTCAGGGAAGGGAGGTGGGGCTTTGTGGAGAGCCCCCTCCTGCTGGAGGCCTTCCCGGAGGATCTGAGGGTCTGAGGGTCGGAGAGAAGTGGGAGCAGTCAGTGCCCAACCCCAGGGGCAGTGCAGGGAGGAACCCGCCTGGCTGGGTCTGGTAAGAGGCCCATGAGGAACATGGGTATCAGGGCTCCCGCCACCACCCCCGTGGGGCGCAGAACTGCACAGGTGAGGCCACAGGACACACAAGGCCATGGAGGAACTGAGGCCCCTGCTGTGAGAACAAGCCGAACTGAACTTCCTTTGGGGACAAGATGGGGGATAACAGACACTCGGAGAGAGAGAGAGGGGCAGGAAAGGACCTGTGAAGGTCCCTTGCAAGTCCAGGGGCACCTGCCCCCAACCCCTGGAGCCAGACCATCTCCAAGTCCCAGAAAGTCAACTGGGGAAAGAACTGGAAGCATCCAGAGAAGGGTGTGTCAGACATGGGGAGGGGGTGGCGCAGAGGGACTCTGCAGGGGGTAGAGGAGAGTGGAGGCCTCACCTGGACCTGGCCCTTCCCCATGATCCTGTCTGTGCTCTCGCCATCCTCCTTGGTGATTTTCGTTTTGTTGTAACACTTTTCATAGCACAGTATCCTCAAGGTCTGGGAGCCTTCCAGCTCAATCTCGAATTCCTGAAGTCCCAAGAAAGAAGGAAAGTCCCTCATGAGCAGACAGGTCCAACGGCTTCCTTGCTGCCCCAGAAGGACCCATGCCTCAAGACCCTCTCCACTTCAGTCCTGCGATGAAGACCCTCAGAGGCCAGTTCCCTGTGAGCACCCCTTCGTGGCCCAGTCTGGATGCTTCTGGAAGCTCTGAATGCCCCTAACATCTAATTCGAACTCCCTAAGCCATATGTCAAAGGGCAGTCCCATGCCACATGCATCAGAAGCTCCAGGGTACTGGTTATAAATGCAGATATTCTGTGGACTTTGGGTGATAATGATGTGTCAATGTAGGGTCACCGATTAGTGGGAGAGGCTGTGCATGTTTGGGGACAGCAGGTATATGGGAAATCTCTGTCCCTTTCTGCTCTGGACCTAAACCTGGGGACCCAAAGCTGCTCTAAAAATATCAGTCTATTTGAAAAGAAAAAAAAAAAAATCGACCCAGGGAGGTGATACAGGAAAGAACTGCTCCTGTAGGCTTTCGAGTTGTCTGCTGTGGGATGTGTGGTGTTAACTTTCTCCTCCATCACCCCAGGATATCTTCAGTAAATTCTGCATTTCACACCAGTGCTGTTGCAGGCACAGGTTTGTGGTGGGGAAATGGAAAGAGGGTGATGGAAAAAAGAAAAGGAGAGATTTCTGAGCCTGCATGGGGGTGGGGAGGGCGCATGTGCCAGGAACACGTAACACCCCTGGACCATCCAGTGGCACACCCAGGCCGGCCACCAGGTGACCTGCTGGTGTCTGGAACCCTCCGTGCCTTGGTTCCTTGAGCCTCCACCCCTGGCTCAACCTGAACCCTTTGTGCTGAGTCTAGCAACCCCTCCCTCACTGCCCCTGTCAGTCCCAGCCCTCTTGCTCCCTGCAAAGCCTTTAGGGGCTCCATGTGGCTGTGCTGCTCCCTCGCCACAGCAGCCACCACCCTTTGTGCAGGGACACCCACAGCTATCATGCCGGGGCAATCTCATAGGCTCGCCGTACTACAAGGCATTGAGTCTGATGATCAGAGCAGTGGACACCAAGAAAGGAGAGCTGGGGGTGGCCCCACGGGCCACGTGAACTGAGGTGGACCAGGCAGCCAGGTGGAACTCAGCTGCTTCTTCTGCAGGGGGGTGAGTGGTGTGATCCCACCCATATCCTCAAGCATGAGGCCTTTGAAAGCCACAGCTGCTCCAGAAACTGGGAAATGGCATTCTCACGGATCTGGGGACTTCATCAATATTGGCCACTCTGTAATCATTCCTGTACTCCCAAGGCTCAAGGCAAGACAGTAAGCAAGTTAACACAACAGCTCTCCAAGGTGAAGGCCAAAAGAGCACCAACTCTACAAACCCAACACCCGGGACAGGCAAATAGGGTGCCTACCCCAGCCCCTGCTGGCAAAAAGAGCCTCAGGCTTCCAGAAACCAAGAGCGTCACAGGGCTCATTCCAACTTCTGAGGAAAATCTATGGAAACTTACCAAGTAAACAGTAAGCATAACAAAGGCAGCACAAAAAGCCCTTTTAAGTTCGTTTACCAAAAGCTTCTCCAGCAAAATAGGCTGTTTCTTTGTGACCGGGGAGGGGCGGTTGGATTCTCAGGAACACAGAGATAAAATCTCTTGGACTAGTCCCCCCTCTCTCCTCCCAGGAGATTCCTGGCATGCTGATGGAATGCTGGCAGTGGCGCCTGTGGGGGGCGGGGGGGTGGAGCCATCAGGGAGCCTTCAGGGCGTGCGCGGGGAGGGGGGGGGAGGCGTTCAGACTCTCCTCAAGGACAAGATCCTGGCCTGCCTGCCAGCGCCAGCACGCAAGACGCGCCTGGAAGCAGTACCTCACCTCGTTCCAGTTGGGCTCCGCTGTGTCTCTGTAAACGCGTGTCTTGGCTTTATTCACAAAATAACCAAAGGAGTCCACCTCCAGGGTGCAGTACAGATCTGTGGAAGGGTGACACAGGGAAGCTGACCACACTTTTTCATATTACCCACATTTTCTATGAGAGCAGGGGTTATTTTTGTCGGGGGCCAAGGGCAGGCTGCCCCAAGATGGGCCACTGTGACATGGAGATTATTCTGAGCTGAAGGCAATCAAGACTTTATGAGCTGGAGAGAAACTTTTATGCTTCCCTTAACTATACAGAAGAATCTAGATTGGGGGGGTCTTTCTCAAAATAAGGGTTATGAGCAGAGATAGATGTTATCTGAGTGACCCATCAGTACAGCAGGGCAAACATCTGTTCCTTTTTTTTTTTTTTTAATATTTTATTTTATTTGTGAGAGAGTGAGCGAGCCAGCGCTCAAACAGGGGCAGCGGCAGGCAAAGGGAGAAACAGGTTCCCCGCTGAGCAAGGAGCCCAATGCGGGACTTGATCCCAGGGCCCTGGCAAATGTTCAGCCAACTGAGCCACCGGGGCATCCCCAAACATTTGTTCTTATTGCCCTGTGATGTGCATTCCGCTCCTCTGAAGTCCCAGACCCCTGCCCCCTTCTCCTCAGTTCGGAGTGACGCACATGCCTCATTTTGCCTGACTAGATCTGTAATTTCCATGTCCGTGTGGATTCCCCGTGGGTACGCTATTACATTGAATTTTCTCCTATTAGTTGGTCTCATGTCAATTTGATTCTTAGTCCAGCTGAAAGAACCCTTAAAGGGGACAGGAATTCTTGTTCCCCGACATTTTCAAAATAAGAAAAAAAATAGCCTTAATTTTCTTTCTATTTTTTTTAAAGATTTTATTTATTTATTTGAGAGAGAGAGAGAGTGAGAGGAAGAGAGCATGAGTGGGGGGAGAAGGAGAGGGAGAAACAGACTCCCTGCTGCAGGGAGCCCGACATGGGGCTCGATCCCATGACTCCAGAATCATGACCTGAACTGAAGGCAGACGCCCAACCAACTGAGCCACCCAGGGGCCCCCTTAATTTTCTTTTTAAAATAAAACAACACCCCAGCAGCCATCACGAGCCGCAGCAATATTCTATCCCGTGGTGCAGCTGAATCAGCACCTCTCAGAACATGTGTTCACCTGGTCCCTTGACAAAGCCCTAAGGCCTCTACGTGAGCAGAGAGCCCTATGGCTGGTGACCTGGGCAGAGGTGAATGTGCCATCACCACCAGGGGAAGGATGCATGCAGAGGGGTGGGGCCAGGGCAAGTGCCTACCACCTACACAGTTTGAGTTTAACAACTTAACTGGTAGCAAAGGGTGCTGCAGGCCAGGGCAGGGCACTGAAAACAGCTCAGTACTGGGAGAATTGTAGGGTGCAGGGGGAGCAGAGGTAAGGTGCGGGGAGGAGGCCACTGCCAGGGTCTGGATGAAGGGCTGGCCAGGTGGCCAGAGGTGACAAGGAAACTCCACTGATGGAGAATGTCATCTTACTAATATGGCCAGTAAACCAGACAGTGGTTTCTGGCCTGGCCACGGGTGGAGGGTGGCACTTCTCACTGGGGCGGGACATAAAAGAAGAGGAACAAGTCTGGGGTCCCAAGTGATGCGTTCAGTTTGGGGATGTGGAGTTTAAAGCATGGGATACTGAGGACACAGATGGAAAGGTAACAGAGGGGGCCCAGGAGAACAAAGTGGGGATGGAGAGGCAGGTGCCAGGCATCATCTGCGCTGCTGATGGAAAGGTCCCTGGGCGTAGGAAGGAGGGAGTATACGCAGTGAAGGCCCAGATGGAACCCTTGAAACACCAGCATTTATGTGAGGGGGCTTGCGGCAGGTGCACCCAGGGGAATAATTACGTCTGTGTGACGACTTTATGGGGGTATAATCGGCATACTGTATAATCCATCAGTTACAAGGTCGAGGATTTTTAATAAATTTAAACACTTGTCCAAACAGTACTACTACTGTTTCAGGACACTGCCCTCCCCCCAAAAAGTGCCCTTGGGCTCAACTGCAGCCAAATCTCTTCCCACCCTGAGCCCCAGGAAACTCTCACCAGGCTTTCTGTCTCCAAACTGTACCTTTTCTATAAGTTTCAGAAACATGGGATGATATGACATGTAGTCTTTTGAATCGGGTGTCTTTTTTTAGGAATGATTCTTTTAAGATCATCCCTGTGTGGGCAACTAATCTTTGATAAAGCAGGAAAAAACATCCAGTGGAAAAAAGACAGTCTCTTCAATAAATGG